>NC_142598.1:9482438-9632904 GCF_965207765.1 Zootoca vivipara
TCCAAACTTTGCTAAAAGCTTGACAAAGTTTGGCCAGAATGAAGAATTAATGGTCTGTGGAGGCAGACCTAATAGAGCACTTGTGTGCCAATAGCTGCCACCACTACTCATCTAAGGGATAACATGGGTCACAACTGATTGAGATTGGTATAGTTAAAATGAGAAGTACTGAAGATTTGGATTCCATGTTTGCCAGGCATTACTAAGATACTTAGTTTCTATGTATTGTAATGTTGTTTCCAATTGCCCATAAAGGTTTAAAACTGTATTGGTGGATTTTATGCGAGTCACACTGAGAGAGGCCAGTCAGACAGAAAAGCAGGATATGCATTTAAAATAAGTATAAAAGTTAGAAGCTAAGGCTTGCTTGGGGCATTCCCAAGCACTTCTGCTAAAGCCTTATTCCCACAAGGCTGCAAAAGTTTTTGCAGGATTGTGTCTTTGTTAGTGGTGCCTTCAGGTAGGAATGGATGAATCTGTCAGTTTTTGTTCTCTCAGTTTCTCATTTTTTTCCAACCTCAAATTCAGTTCTTCACATTTTTGCAAAAAAATTGCGAATTTTTGTTGAAATAGTCCTCATGAAAGCTCACCAGCATTTTAGTGTGAATTTCTCTGTCCACATTTTTAATATGCATTTTTATATGTTATATATTATTTTCACTAAGATATGCATCATATACACATCATATACACACTATACACTGGCATAGACGTCTTTGTACACATTACTTGGCTGGAGAACTGTGTTGCAAAATTCAGAGAAGGGTGCATTTTGAAGGACGGTTGTGTTTTGGTTCACATCTTGGTTCAGAAAGTGTGAATGAGGTAAGATTACCTTAAAATGTGAATGGAATTGAATCCCCCCCTCCATCTCTACTGTCAGGGCAGGACTTTGGGGTGTGAGAGGAGGACAGACACCATGACTGTGGAGCCCAGTTACAAGGGGTAAACCATGATTAGGCTGTTACGGTGTAGAATTTAACACAGAAATACAGACTAACCTTGTGGGCTTGTGCTTCATGAGCCCACAGGCACACTGTAGCCTGGTTACAGGCCTAATATCAGGACGTGGTGTCCTGGCATATTTGTTGCAGTCCTCGCACCCCAGCATGACCCACCTACCCTCTCTCTCAAGGACTGTGCTTCAGTGCGTTTACCCTTGCAAACAAATCTGGAGTGATTGGGGGGTATGTTTTGAAATGAGGAAGGGTGGCAGTGAAAACAGCACCCACTTTCCATCCCTGCTAGTTCTCCAGTCCTGATCACCCTTCTGCTCCAAAAAGCCCACCAGGGTACTGTTGAACATATCTACGTGCAATGTCTTGTTTGACCCCCGCCTTTTGCCTTGGGCTTTCCTTCCCTGCGCCCGAAGGGCTTTTCTGCGCTTGCCGAGGTGACAGCTTCCCTCCCAAGGATCGCTCTGGCTGTTAGCAGGTGTTCATTGCAGCTCTTTAATGGCAGTTCCCTTTCTCGGGGTTTGTTGGCTGCCAGCGGATGTGCGAGGCGAGAAGGGAGCCTTGGGAGAGTTTTAGACGAGCAGCTGCCCTCCCCCAGCCCCCTCCCCACGCACACCTGGGGCCCTGTCTGTCGTCTGTGACTCTATAATGTGATGGGCATTGCTCCACCTGAACTCCTCTGGGGAGGCCAGAGGCCCCACGTCACCACACCACAGACTCCCTGCTGTGGGAAGTGTGCATGGGGGGGGGCAGCACTCACACGTCGTCCCCCCACCGTCACTCTTACGAAAATCCACAGGTATTGGAAGCAGCAGGCAGGGAGGAGAACATAAGTGTCTCTCAACACATACCCCTAGCACAGAGACTGACAATTCGAATGATGCTTTGGTACTTTAGTTTTCTTTTCATGCTTTTATTTGTTTTTCTTACCTGCCCCAAGCCTTGGAGACCGAGAAAGCTATAAATAGGGAACAATTCCCAGGTAGATTAAAACTCTGTAGGGAGAGACTTGGGAGGCAGGCCTCTGCGCCTGGTACTCTGTGTTACTCGCCGTGTGTTAAGGGGTGGGGTTTTCAAAGAGTGATCATTTGCAACTGTGGATGATCCAACAAAGCGCCCCAGAGCTACAGTACACAGGGAATAATGTTATTCACATGTCCGTGTGGAATTACCTCCCACACATTCCTGCTTATGGGGAGGGGTGCTATTGCCAGTTCCTAACATGCAGGCAGGCAGGGATACATGATGAGAGGCAGCAGAGCCATAGCTGCCAACCCTCCCTTTTTTTTGCGGGAAACTCCCTTATTCCAAGCCACAGCTGTCAACCTTCCCCCCTTTTTTTTTTGGCTGGAAATTCCCTTATTCCAGCGCCGTTTCCCACTGCTATCCTGGATTGTTAGATTTACCATAGACTGCACCCAGGACAGGTGAGGCTGCTGATCAGGGCCAGCTCTAGGGGTAGTCTGGGTGGCGCGGGGCGCCAGGGCGGCAGCCCAGTAGGGGGGAGCTGCGCGGAAACCATGCTGCGCGCTGCGCCCGCCCACCAGCCGTGCCAAGAAACGTTGCGGGGCGGGGGCGCCGGAGCGATCTCCGCACCATGGCGCCAGGGCACCCGACGTGCTTGAGACGGCCCTTCTGTTGATCCCTTATTTTCAAATCCGAAAGTTGACAGCTATGAGCAGAGCCACCCCGTTTTCTGTATTGTTACTGGTGCACCAATAGCTCCTGAGCACTTTTCACTTGCTTTTTTTGCCTATCCACTGGGCAGCTGCTTTAGAAGTGCGTGGAATGACTAACCAGGAGCAACTTCATAGAACCTGGGCAGCAAGCCATCCCAGGAATTGTCTGGTCTGGCCCCTTCTCCAAAGAGGGATGCCTAATGCCTAAGCCTTGTCTGACACATGTCTCCCCAGCACTAAGGACCATGTCATACACTTCAAAACTTAAGAAGTGTTCTAAAAATGTAAATATGAATGTGACAGATACATGTCAGGTTGCTATGACAGTTGTGTTGAAAGTGCCCGTGGGGACAAATCCAGGGATTGCCTCTGTATAATGTGTTGTAAGGCTTTAAGGAGTGGAATTTAATGTTTTGATGTCACTGAGCTGTCTCATCGACTGGGTGTATCATAGGACCAGCTGAAATGGCAATGCCCAAAGGTTGGTGTACTGCAGGCACGTCCAACTTCCAAGCGATTGCGATCTACTCCCATTTTAAAAATCTGGCAGTGATCTACCCATTGTACATGTCTCTATGAAAATATAAAAAAAATCCTTCCAGCAGCACCTTAGAGACCAACTAAGTTTGTCATTGGTATGAGCTTTCGTGTGCATGCACACTTCTTCAGATTGGTATCAGATTGCACACGAAAGCTCATACCAATGACAAACTTAGTTGGTCTCTAAGGTGCTGCTGGAAGGAATTTTTTTTATTTTGTTTCGACTACATCAGACCAACACGGCTACCTACCTGTAACTAGATCTATGAAAATATGTTATTACTATGGGCTGGCACCCCAGCTCATTCCCTTGCCAACCCTCCCTACCCCTTTGCAAATCACCCCCACGCCAGACCTACTCACTTTGCACCTCACCTACTCCTCCATCGACCACCCCAAGACCCTGCCTCACAGCTTGTCCCAACACCTTTAAAGGAGTGGGAGGAGCTTCACAGAGCAGCTTGCTAAACCACTGTGTGAAGCTCCTCCCTGTCAATTAAGCACCTCACTGAGGCCACCTGCCACCCTTGCCCGCCAGCAGGCCATTACTCATGCTGGAGTTAGAGTGGTTGCCTATTGGCAACCATGCAGACTGCAGCATGATGGCAGCCATACATTTTTATGTAATAAGATAGTCGCTAGCAAACAGCATACTCTATATCACATTTGGACGTTGCCCGACAAAGGTTTCTTTAGCAGTAGTTTGGTTTAATTGACCATTTGGCCTTGAATCATGTTTCTCACACAAGTCCTACATTCACATTTTCAGAAGCAATTCTATGTGATAGTACCGTAGGATATACAGTGGTACCTCGCAAGACGAATGCCTCGCGCAACGAAAAACTCGCAAGACGAAAGCGTTTTGCGATCTTTTTGTTGACTCGCAAGACGAATTTTTTTGCAATTTTTTTTTTGCTTTGATTTGTTTAAATTGGAAAACCACAAGACGGAATTTTCGCAATACAAAACGACTCGCAGAACGAATTAATTTCGTCTTGTGAGGCACCACTGTACTTGGTGGGGGTGGGCCAGAAGACGCCTCAGAACTAGATTACGGAGCATCTACAGGTCATTGGGTGCATCGTTCTGAACTCAGAATCCATGTTCTTTACATATCCCTACATGGATTATACAGTGGTACCTTGGGTTACAAACGCTTCAGGTTACAAATGCTTTAGGTTACAAACTCCGCTAACCCAGAAATAGTGCCACAGGTTAAGAACTTTGCTTCAGGATGAGAACAGAAATTGTGCTCTGGCGGCGCAGCGGCAGCAGGAGACCCCTTTAGCTAAAGTGGTGCTTCAGGTTAAGAACAGTTTCAGGTTAAGAACAAACCTCCGGAACGAATTAAGTTCTTAACCAGAGGTACCACTGTATTAGAAAGGAAAAGAATAGTTTTCAGTGGCAACTCACTGTAAGGTTTCAAGTGTCAGGATCTAAAGGAATGCACATAACACATATACACATGTAACCAAACCTCAATGGCCATTGGTGGATTTTTGTTTGCTTACTTGCTTCAGGAAAAAACTGCTTCAAGAGGGAGATCAGGAGCAGAGAAGCTAAATACTTTGCCTCCCTCCTGCTTTCCCCCTTCATCTCACCTCTTTTCTCCCCCCTCCCTTTTGCACACATACAAACACGTACACAGCATCCCAGCTTCAAATGAATGTTTGAGTTATATACCTGTACTAAAGTTGGGCCAGCCTAGCGATTTCCTTATGTATAATGGAAATGTACATACGCCTAGGTGTGTCTTTTGTCATTCCTCCTTTTTTAAAAAAAAACATTATTTTTTTTTACTAACCCTCCGGGACTGTAATCTACCTGTTAGGAGTAGAATGCTGTGGTGAAGTAATTACAAGGCGCTGCTATTGTGAAGGCCTCTGAGGCTGGCTGCATGAAAAGGAGTGAGGTGCAGAAAGGAACCACCAGTCAAACTGAAAGTGGTTATTATGAGTCTTGTGTTTCGATGTGGCAGAGGGACGATGCTCCGCTCCAGAAGAAATGTGGCGATTAGGCACTTAAAATGCACAGCCAGGCAGAGCTCAGCCAAAACCAAATTCCTCCTTGTGCTGCCTCTCTAAATTTCCTTTTTAAATATGTTTCCCCCCCCTCTTTTCAGCAAATCATTTATAAGAGTACCTTATGGGCATCAGCATTTAAAGATGGGCATCAGCAGTTCACAGAGCATCATGGTCACTGTGCTAACTGGTGCTAAATTTCCTCCTGTTTCTACTTCATTGGTTAACTCCTGGTTTCCTTTCTTTGGGTTTTCAGCTAAATGTATACAGTACTTGGAGCAACAGTGTCTCTCTCCCTAGCAGAACAAGTCCATTTTTTAAAGCAGACTTCAGGGAAATACACTGAAAAATGTGGACATAACGAACAATTAATGTAAATATCTCACAGACAAATCAAGGAGAATGTGAAATGAATGTTCACCCCCTAAACAAATCAGAATAAACATTTAATAAAGACTGGATATAATCTGACCACTGTGCAAGCTGCGTGCATGCAAATCAGGTTGAATGCTGAATAAATAGGTCCTCTGGCTGAACAGGTATGGGGCGAAGCTTCTTGACTAGGAAAACACTTTTAGCCTTTCACAGCACTCCCTGAAAGGTCAGCTTTGCTGAAAGTTTTCTCAAATTTTCAGCTCAGCACTATAATGCATTCCTAGGTGGGACTGCCTATTCAGAAGGTTTGGGTTGGAAGAAATTGATCCACCCAATTGCACCAAAATTTGCTCTTTGTACATTGTTATTTTCCTTAGAAACCAATATGAAACTGCAGCTGCTTTGCCAAAGCTCCACAGCCAGTTGCCACTTTAAGCTAAGCATTGTGGACACTTGCAGCAAGCGAAGCGGGTGTGGGCGAGCAGGGTTGTTGTTGCTGCAGGCTGGGGCTCGGTGGGTTTGAAAGGAAGTTGTCATTGGCTGCTCAGCCCTTCTTTGCAGCTTGCAGAAGAAAATTTCCCCTTGTTAGCAGGTTGTCTCCTGCCAAAATGCCAGCAGGGTCTTATGCCATGTCATCCTGCTTGGGAATAGGCCAAGATCAAGGGGACTGCCAGCCATCTACAACCGGCCTTATCCACAGAGGCTTGTGTGCAGGCAAGTGCACACCACAGAGGTGTGTTTGATTTAGAATGGGAAAGTGGCATCAGATGAGAGGGTTAACCCTTTCTCCTCCATTACCATTGCTTTGATCCAGTTTGGAGCCTCATTGTGGCGACTGTTTCAGAATTAAAAGGGAAACACGGGGAGATCCAGTAACAGCTCTCCCATGTCACTTGCAGTTCTGCCCTTGTTAACAACAAATCCAGTAAATTTATTGGCTGGGCCTGTGTGGCTTTTTGGGGCAGGTATTCCTGTTCTCCCACCCTTAAATATATTATTTTTCAGGACTGGCATGTTTTCATTTCAATACCAGGCATCACATTGACATCAGAGGACTATATTAATCTGAAATGAGTGGGAGAATACAATCTGCTTCAATTCTGGGGTGCCCCACATTCTGGTTGTGTTCTACCCAATGTTTTGGACTCTGCGGCATATTACTGCCCTCTGCCTCCTCCGCTCAGCAGCACGGGGGTTACCTCAGGCCTCGCACATTTCATTGCGCAGACTTTCTCTCCTCGCTCCTTCCCACATGCCCACTCCTGCTTCCCTGATCTCCACATGCTCCTCTGCTTTGCCAAACCTCCAAGCAGCAGCTGTTGGGCTCAGCCAAGGGCCATCTGTGAGCCTGGTGACTCCAAAGAGGATGACAGCAGCAAAGGCTGCATATGCAGGGAGGGGCAGTACTGCATCCTTGGCACTGGTCTCTGTGCAGATGGAGGTGGCGAAGGATCCCAGATGCTTCACCCTGTGGAGATGGAGCAGCTTTGAGCTGACCGGCAGGTGCCACTGCCTCCAAGTACAGCATTATAGTCTGTCACCACCGAGAACCAAATACAATGGGAAAATGTGTGTGTGTGTGTGTGTGTGTGTGTGTGTGTGTGTGTGTGTGTCAGGGAGTGGCAGTGCCAAAAGCTTTCTAAGGGTGGAACAAGGTGATGTGTAAGGAAGGCTTTTTGTGTGTAATTGCCTTGCCAATAACAAATAGCAAGGCGTTGCCTGTTCCTCTCCCCCTTCGAGCCTCTGTGCGCCCCCAGTATCTCACTCGGGTTCAGCAGGTTCACAGAGAGGCATAGGCAGTTGCTACGTTAGGGTGTGTCTTCCTTCATCACTGGTTCCCAGTACAATTTTGATGCATGCTGCAAAAAATTAGGAAGTAGTGTTGATATGCCGCTTTCATTGTAAGTGCCTTTGTAAGCTCTTCTGGCGACACCTTAGGGCTCCAACTCTTTGCTGAACAATGTCTGTCCTGACCGTGAGCTGGTGCATTTATCTATCTTTTCCTAACCACATTAAAAGCCTGGGGATAGAAGGCCTGTGCTGTGAAAAGGTCAGAAGGCAATCTCTATGACAGGCGCAGGGGACCCAGATGTTGCTGGACTACAACTCCCAGCATCCCTGACCATTGGCCATGCTGGCAGGGGCTGGAGTCCAACAAACATGAGGAAAACCACCTGGTTTACAAGGAGAAAGCAGTGAGCAGAGTGGCTGGTTATTCATGCTCCAGTTATTTTGGGACATCGTCTGCTAATGCTCCTCTCCTATCCTCCTTATAGGTGTTTGAAAATTTTGTATCATCCCAATAATGTTGAATCGAAAGGTTGCTTGGAACACTCACCTGTTCTGTGGGAAGATATAGCTGGGGAAATGTCATTCTTTTTTGTAGGCAGTCACAGGGTGAACAAACTAGGCTATGGAACATATCTACAGCTTTGAGCTTCCCACCAACACCACAGCTGCCTGCCTGGTGCTTGGGTTGTTCTGCAGCACATGCAGGAAGACATGAGCAATGAGTGCTATTCAGTAGGCTAAGAAATTGGAAGCCTGAAGCAGGGCAACAAGCGACTGCTCCAAGGGCCCTTGATGGGAGGGCGGCAGCAGCTATATGTAATTGTTATGCAGCCTTGACATGGAAAACAGGTTGGGAATGATAGTGGGCAGAGAGAAAAGAGCAGAAACCAGCGCAGCTGCTCTTCCAGCATGCAAGGGCGAACTTGGGAACGGAGCGATATAGTCTCCAGAGGTTTCACCAAACGATGGGAAAAAACAAACCCAGCAAACAATGAATCTGCTCATGGTATGAGGTCTCATCCATAAGGGACAGATGAGGCAATGGGCTGAGGAAAGGAGGCCAGAGAAAGGAGGGAACGTTAATGGGAATAGAGCCAGCTAAGAGAGGGAAAGGAAGCCCATTCAGCTATAGGCCATCTTTACGGTGCATTTCCTAATACATTTCCACCATTTGGAACAACTTGTGAACATTTCACTAATAAGGCCTAGCGGTGCTGCTATGTAGAAAAGGGGTGGGGGTGGGGGGGTCAACTGTTTTTGTTTCATGTTAGCATTGCAAAGTGTCCATTTCTGCCTCCAGGTTTGGCAAAAAGCAAGACTGCCAGCTGAGCAACCAGCTTACATATTGTTACGAGTTTGGCTGCTTTAATTAGCATTAAAACCTATGCTGTGGTTTTGCCTGACACAGTTGATGGATGATCAGGGATCTAACAATAAGGGTTGAATGCTCCTTGATGACTCTCTAGCCGTGGGATGTCATGCACATCAGAGTTTGGAGGAGGGACAGAAAACCTGTTAGAAAGAGGTTTTGCACTTTAATAAACACATGCACATCTATGGCGCAGTTTCTCTTTTTGGGCGTCTGAGAGGACTGGCAGTTGAGGGGTCTATGTGCTCCCAAAGTGCTTTGCTTGTATATTTGTAAAGAAAGCAACCGTCACAAAGACATGATAGGTCTCCAGGGTTCTCTTATCTAAAGGAGACAACACTGTTGTCTATGACATTGCTTCTGGAACTTCTCACTCCTTAGGGAAGAAAAGTGTGTGTAAGTAAGATCATTGACTTGAAAATATTTTCCCCCAAACCAAGGAGATGATTTCTCAAGATGTTGACAATATGCAGATTTAAGTTTTAATATGAACAAGTGACACAATTAACAGAGATCTCTACAGGCTGCTTTTTATTTTGACCCCTCGGGGAGGCCTTTAGTAACAAGAGACAGATTTTATTTAAAAACTAAAGTCCTCATTTTGTCAGCCCCTTGGGATATCATCTCCTTGGTATTTGGGCTCATTTTGGATGCTCCCCAATTTTAATTTTAAAATGTTCCCCCCTCTTTTCTGTATATTTTTGAACTGCTCCAGACTTTCTTTCTTTTCATATTTCTTACTAAACTTTTCAGTCACCAGCTGTATAACCCAGCTTCATAACTCTGCTACAATCTCAACTGAAGTTACGTTTCCCCAAAACTTGCTCTCCAGCAAGAACAGGTAGTTCAATTTCTAAAAGTAGAATTTCTTCCGGACTCTTCATACCCTAGTGGAGTCATCTGAAAGAGTGACCCATTTGAAAGGTATAACCGACCCCCAGCAAGAGTAGGGTGGGATTCTGCCTCAGGTGGTAGAGCTTTTGATGAGATGGATCATGCCCAGAAGAGGAAATTGTTTAGAAACACATTTCCTCTTCCCTCCTTCAAATGTATTTTTTCCTCATTTTGACCACATCTCCTCTTGTCCCACTGCTTTCCTCGCAGGGAAAACAGCTCTGCGACGCTCAGTCGGAGCAAACGGCAATCCACGGGTTGCTGTTCGTTCTGATTTAGAGCTAAAAAGTAGGTTTCCCCTGGGAATGGAGTTCGCAAGGGAAAACTGCTCAGACACATACCTAGAAAGTGTGGGTCAAGCGGAAAACCGCTCAGCCCTGTGGTTTTTAAGCACACGACAAGTGGGAGTGCGGATGAACCCACAGTCAAAGTTAAATGGATACTTGTGGTGGTGTAGGGATTTTGGTGCCATCTGAGGCCAAGGAATGGTTTTGTTCAAATAAACTGGGCGGGGAGGTGAGGTGAGAACCGGAGGGGCTGGCTTTCGCACCTTCCATCTTCCGTATCTGGTATGATTCCAGATAAATGGTTACCACTTTTATCATGTGCTAAAGACTTTCATACATTTGGAAAATAGGAATGGATCATCTATCCTACACGGCAATGTGATTAATAGTGCAGCTTGCGGGGGGCACATTTGTGCGAGTTAAATAGCAGGCGTGCCATGGAAGGCAGTGTCCATGGCTGAAAGAGCAGAAAAGGTTATGAGAGTGTGAGAGGCTTAAGTACAAGTAGCAGAACTTGGGGAGGGGGGAGGGAATCTGTTTTCTGACACAGAAACAGGCACCCCATGGTGATTTCTGCATAGAGAATCTGTATAGAACATCAGAGCCAAGAGAGCAGGCAGTAGAGAAGAGTGGGTCCTGGGCTACAATGGGGACTCAGCCATCAGAAAGCTCCCTTGACCATATAATGTTTGACCTGAGCTTTTAAATAATATGTGGAGGCCAGGGTTTGGGTTTGCTGCTTAAGCAAAATGCACGGTAGTTTTGTTAAGGTTATATATATATTCATGAAAGTCCCTGGGAGATGTCAAGTCAACACCTGTGGAGCCCCCAGAGGGAGTGGTGACGTGTTCCTGGCTGACAGCATTCCCTGGGCTTTAATGAAGTGTAGGCAGATGGGAGGCCAAGACCTGCTAGTCCTAGAAAGAAGGTGATGGACAAAGGTCCTGAACTCACTGGGTACCAAATTGCTAGTGCAGGATTGAGGGCCTAGGAAGGATTTCTTCAAATATTAGTGTGGCATAATTGCTCAGTTCATGCTTATTTGTAATACTTAAGTGGACTAAATACCTCTTTCAAATGCAAAACTGAAGACTCAAGCAACGGAAGGGAAATTTGCAACAAGCTGGATGGCTACAGATCTTTTACACAGTACTGTTTGGCACCTGTAAATGTGCAGAACTAAGGCAGACTCTTGCTTAATACAGAAACACTTATCAGAAACAGAATAGGCTGTTTGCACTATAGAACCCTTTAGCACTTCTGAGGCATTGCTTTTCTGCGGTGGAATTAAATTGGAGGCGCCATGCAGCATTTGATAGAACACTATTTTCCCCCAGGGCTAAGATCTTTTTATAGTACAGTACCGTATGTACTCACAAAAAAGTCCACTTCAGTAAAGGTCCTTTATAATAGTATTAAGTAAAAGTTTCCTGTTTGCAGATCCTGCATATTTTATTGCTTCCTAGGGGCAGTTCCATCAGGAAGAGAGAAAAATGCTTGGAGCAATGGACCAAGGTGTGGTGTGAGGGAAGTGTGCGAGAGAGGTGGGAAGTTTCAGCATGTTCTTTCCACATGCTCATTTAACTGTTAAAGTAAGACCCCCTAGCCGCACATGCTTTGTAAGTGAACAAATAGGGGAGGCACTGTTGCAACATCTAGCTTGGTCCTTAGACAGAAATGAATCCAAGGGATGCATAGCCAACCTCTGGTGTAGACCTAATAGACAAAATGAAAACTGACAAATTGCCTGGTCCAGATGGCATCCTCCTGAGATTCCTCAGCTCAGATGTGAAATTGCTGATCATCATCTTTTTTAAAAAAGCAAGTTGTTTTTTAAAAAGAGATCCAGAGGGGTTGCTGGACATTACATGTTGGTTAGTTTAATGTGTGTCCTGAGAAAACTGGTAGAAGCTTTCAAGAGAGTACCTCACCAAAGACTCTTGAGAAAGCTAAGCAGGCATGGAATGAAGTGAAGTCTTCTTGTGGACCAGGAACTGGTCAACTAACAGAAAGCAGAGAGTAGGAATAAATAGGAAGGCAGAAAGTGGAGTCCCCCAAGGATTGTTATTGGGACCCATGCTTTTAAAGTTATTCATAAACAATCTAAAGTTAGGAGTGAGCAGGGAGGTTATTAAGTTTGCTGATGATATTAAGTTGTTTAGGGTTGTTAAGACAAACAAACAAACAATTCTAAGAACTTTAAAAGGAGCTCACCAAACGGAGTGAATGGGTAGTAAAATGGCAAATGCAGTTCAGTATAAAAACAGGTAAAGTGATGTATGTCAGGCAAACAAATCTTAATTTCACATATATGCTCATAGAGAAAAATAAATAAAAAATCCTTCCAGTAGCACCTTAGAGACCAACTAAGTTTGTCATAGGTATGAGCTTTCGTGTGCATGCACCACTTCTTCAGATACAAGTGTGCATGCACACAAAAGCTCATACCTATGACAAACTTAGTTGGTCTCTAAGGTGCTACTGGAAGGATTTTTTTTTATTTTGACTGCGTCAGACCAACACGGCTACCTACCTGTAACTAATGCTCATAGAGGAGAGGGCTATCGTTGGTTCCTAGCCATGAGGCAGCAATGCTTCTGAATACCAGTTGCTGCAAACCACAGGAGGAGAGAATGTTCTTGCACTAGAATCTTACTTGTGTATTTCCCAGAGGCATCCACCTGGCCACTTGTGGACATTCAGTGATCATAGAACTATGCAATTCACTCTCACGGGAGGCAGTGATGGCCACCAACTCGGATGACTTTAAAAATGGGTTAGACAAGTTCAGTGCCTGTTAGTGGCTACTTGCCATGATGGCTGTGTTTCACCTTCACTGTCGGAGGTGGTATGTTTCTGAATTCCAGCTGCTGGAAACTGCAGGAGAAGGGTGTGCTCTTATGCTCAGATCCTGCCTCTGTGTTTCCACAGGGATCTGGTTGGCTGTTATAAGAATAGGATGCTAGACTAGATGGGTCATTGGCCAGATCCAGCAGGTGGCTCTTACATATTATGCCTTTGGGAAGAATTTGCCTTTGCCTTGCAATATGATTTTTGCTAACACCTTATTATCCTTTCAGGCCAATAATGTAGTTTTGTGGACTGAGAGGATTTATATGGATTTAAAAAGGGTGTGGGGAGTGAGAGAAATTCACCGATGCTTGGAGCCATGGACACTCTACCCAAGTTTCCAACATCAACCAGTCTTCCCCTCACACCACCTCCCCAGCTTTTTAATTTTTTTGCCTGATTAAGAGTTTTGGAGAACTGAAAAGCTTACACATTATTTTGAAACATTTTGGTTGCCTTGATTAGGGTGTTGGCCCAGTGTGAAACACCAGAGTTTTTAATGGGTCAATAGCGACACCTTTGCTGTTTTTCTTCTGTCTGTCTGTCTGTCTGTCTGTCTGTCTGTCTGTCTGTCTGTCTGTCTGTCTGTCTGTCTCTCTCTCTCATTGTCCTTTTGGTGCCTGTTTCAGCAGCAACGGGTCTGTTCTCTGAATGTCAGGGGGACATATCTTTCTCTGCCTTTATCCAGCAGTTGTGTTGAAGAGGATGCCTCATCAGAGCTAAGTATGGAAATGCAACATGTGGAAGCATTTAAGAAGGGAGCTCGGAGGAAACTGCGTTGGGGTGGCAGGAAGGCGGGAGGAGAGAGGGAATTTGTCTTCCCCCCCCCCTTTCCTTCTCCTGGTATATAAGGAAGCTGCCAACTTCAAATTTTCATTGAAAAACGAATGGTGCAGACTGAGTTCCCCCCTCCCCTCCCCCCATCTCACTGCCGCTCAGAATAATACCCACCATTGTGCCTGAGGTTACAAGCTGAAGCGGAAAAGGAATTGTGATGGAGGAAAAGCTGGGGCCTGAATTCTTTACGATAAGTAAGATACATTTTAAAGGCAAGGAGTGAATGGAGTTGGCACAGCAATGCATAAATACAGCTGAAGCAGAAGTAGCAGGGAGAGGGCCCCGGTCTGCTCATTTGCAGAGAACCTACGATGGGTTGGGCCAGAGATGGGGTGGGGGGTGCACTGGAATAAGTGGGACTGCATTTGGGGGACTGAGGGACCCTGGGGACTGCAGGAGGGCAAGATGAATGGACGTGTATGGAATCTGGAAAACATTGTTCTACATAACGTAGCTCAGGAAAAAGGGAATCAGGAGTGTCTTTTAAAAATAATTAAATTCATCAGTCATTTGTTACCTAGGAGGTCTTCAGATGACTTACATCTTCAGGTTAGCCTGAAGTGGAGCAGGAAGAGGTCATAGCCTGGCGGCAGAGAGAGAGAGAGATTGCCACTTACTCCGCATCCAGTGCTTTCCCACTGCCATGTTTTGAAGCCACATTCACACAACATTAGCCACAGTCCATATTGTTACTTGCCACTCCAGTCTCTGAGCAGTGCAGGATTCCAGGGGTCCAGGCACTTACCCAGGGTTCATATTTCCTTTGGAAATGAGGCACAGCAGAGACTGTGGTATCTTTATGATACATGTTTTATTTACACATATATACAGCCTGAGCCTACAATGGAGGGTCTTACAGCATTGACACTCTAAGACGTTCTTGCTTCTCCCATAGCCACAGCAGCCTTGGATTCAAAAATATGCCAGCCATAGCATAGCCTTGCTCCACCTTGCTGCGTTTTACAGACCGCAACTATTTCCCCCCCAGCCCACATCACCCACAACTGCAGATCTAAACTCTCCATTCTGCTTTGTTTCTGCTAACTATCTCAGTGCTCAGGGAGGGTCTCCATCCATTTGCTAGCAAACACATAGGCTTGGCTTTGCTGCTGGCCTATCTTCCTGACTTTGTTCTCTGTTAATGGCCCATCTCTCAGACAATTTTCTGAACATGGGAAATTGAGTCCAGCTATTAAGAATCTGACTTCCAGTCTAACTCTCCAATCACTGATTAAATTCTAACACATACTGGCGCCCACAAACTCATAACAGTTTCGATCCTGTAGTCTGTTGACAAATACTGCTATTAGACGGGTTCCCTCCCTCAAACCAGCCTCAATCTAACTAGAAAACTTAGCTGCATTCCCTTCGTACATAAGTGTACATTTGAGACAGTTGCTGCACATGCACAGATGAGTGTGCATGCACATCTGATAGCTTCATGAATAAGTGTTCCGGGGTAGGAATGCACCCCTGCCCCCTCTCTAATGTGTACAACACCATGCAAATGTGGCTCAAAATGCAGTAAGGGAAAACAGCCTCACTACATTTCAAACCTCTAATGTGACATACAAAGAGTGCTTCTGAATAGGTAGGACCTTTGACTGGGGTCCCTGATTTGGGGCCAAGGGGTGGTGTGAAGTCCCCATCTTCAGCTTTGAGCTGGGTAATCAGATCCTTTATCTGTAAATAAGGCAGCAACGACAGCATTGGAGTCTACATTCTACAACACATGCAGCCACTTGAGTGAATTCTCTAGTGCCATATATATATATATATATATATATATATATATATATATATATACACACACACACACACACACACACACACACACACACACACACACACATACATACACATATGAAGTTGCCCAGAATATTGGTCCATCTAGTCCACTATTGTCTACCCAACTGGTGACAACTCTCCAAGTTCTGATGCAGATATCCTGCTCTTTGAGATCTTTTAACTGGAGTTGCTAGGTATTGAATCTGCCACTTAGCTATGCCTACCTGCAAAATGCATACTCCTCCATGGGCTTATTGCAGTTGGTCAACACTTAATTGCATTGTTTCTACATCAGGTGCCTTGCTGATAAGTATGGTTTCATTTACCAAAATCTGAGTTTACCAGAAACTGCACAGGGAGTCATCCATCGTTTTTGTTGCATGCCAAGGCTCGGAGCTCCCCACTTCCCTGACTTCATAGGAATAATAGACACAAAACAACTTAACTTTGTTCAAATAAGGCCACAGCTTTTTTGAATACAGATGGAGGAGGTTTGGCATAGGCATTGGGCAACCATTGACTTCTGGCCTGCCTGCCATAAGTGGCACCAAGGGTCAATCCGGCAGTGCAGCATTCCTAAGGCTTACATCAAATAGGGGGATCCTCGCAGGGATTGCTGGGTTGAGCAGTGATAGGCCCACTCCTGGGCATCTGAACATAAACAACTCCTCCCATACCCTACCACTGGAGGGGCAGGCGGAGACCACGCCTCCACCCATGACTAAGGTTTACCCAATGACTAAACCACCAAAGTTGTGATTATTGCTATGAGGTATGCAAAATCACTGGGCTGGAGCCAATTTGCTTGGTTGACAAATTCCTGCCCGGATGTGAAAATGGGAGACCAAAAATGCCATAGTAAGGTCAGAATCCCCAGCTTAACAACCAGGAACAACCGGGTGCTGGGACCAGGGCAGGCTACTTTAAATACCCTGGGAGCAGAACTGAGGGAAGCCTACCTGCTCTGTCAGGCCTGTCCCCAAGGCAGGCCCTGTCACCAAGCCTGCCTGCCATTGGCCAATCATGCAGGCAGGCTTGGATCCAATTCCTGGTTGGCATGGGGACTGTTCAGCCCCCTCTGTGGCCAGGCAGACCCCAGCAACCTGAACCCACATCGGATCCAGTGGGGAGGTGTCGCCAGTCCGCATTGCCACCGTATCTGGCAGGGTAAGCGGACTTGTGCCTGCATTGCCACAATTTTGGATACAGGGGCCCCATTCCATATTTTATTGAACTGTGAGGATACTTTTAATAGGTGGCCAGTGTAACATCCACAGATTTTAAAAAGAAATTTCCATCACCAGCTACCAAGATTCGCAGAACCTGTTAACAAGTTAAATGAGTGCAGAATACCGAGATAATCCATTGTCTCAGATGTGGGGAACCTTTGGCTCTCCAGATATTGCCAAACTACAATTCCCATCTCTGCCAGCAAGCATGGCCAATGCCAGGAATGAAAGGGATGTAGTTCAGCAACACCTGGAGGGCAAAATGTTCCCCACACCTGCACTATTTCAGTGCAGGCAAAGATACTGCTTAGATGGAGTTCATTGAGACGCTACATTATATTTGGGCATCATCATAATAAACTTCAAGATATGTGTGAAAAGTGGATACTGCACAAAACAACCAGCAGCAATGTGATCCTTGTTACTGGAAGCTACTTTAAAAAGTTTGTTGGCTGTCCTTTCCACAGTAGTAATAAGTTCCTGTATACAGGTGAAACTCGGAAAATTAGAATATTGTCGAAAAGTGCATTTATTTCAGTAATGCAACTTATTATTATTTTTTTATTTTAATTTTTACAAAAATAAACATCGCTATTACATTTCATTAATTCCATTCCATTTATAATTGACCTGCCTAACGACAAATAATTACAATTACAACAAATAAAGGCTTGACATATCTTGCTTTGAATGTCATGCATCTATCTCATATATTGGTTTCACCTTTTAAGTTTCATTACTGAAATAAAACACTTTCCGACGATGTTCTAATTTTCCAAGTTTCACCTGTGTTACTGTCAGTCAGACCCCTGTACCCTAACTGCCAGCAGGGTCAGTCTCAAGCAGAGATTCCTTCCAGCTCTGTTCCCTAAGAACCTTCGGTTTGCAAAGGATGCCCCCTTTAACTGAGACACAGCATTTCAGCAGAAAGTTAGGTCACCCATGATATGTGGGGCTGCACAGGATGATGGGTGGTGGTGGTTTGTCTAGCTTCAAACAAGGCTGTACTTAACTCAAATTTGCCATCCTCCCCATTTGCCTCTTTAGTAAACTGGTTGTTATGCTTTGTGTGGTCACTAACCACAGAATCATCATGAACGATACCATTTGCTCTTCTGCAACATAGCATGACTGTTTAAGGGATATTACAAACCAATCTTAAGTGTTGTTGTTTTTAAGAGTAATTTTGCAAACAGGCTACAATGAGAATATTGAAATGTAATCAGAATGGGATATACAGATAAACAGATATTCTGACTTCGGGATTCACTTTTAGAAGTTTTAACAGTTGCAGGATACAGTTAAAGGATGCTAGGCCCTCAGATACTTTTCTAAAATCTTGGCTTTCTCCAGTCGTTTTTAGAAAGTTAACTTGTTCATTTTCATGATGAAGCAGGATTTAGTGAGCCAAGCACTAACTGAGGGTGGGGCTGCATTCTTCCCCAGTGCTTAGCCAAAACAGGCCTGGCTGCCAATAGCAAATTCCCAACAAGATCTCAAATGTTTGGGCTCTACATCTCTTAAGCGATTCTAACAACAGGATTAATAAGGTAGGAGTGATTTTATGAACCAATTACTATATTTATGGTTTTATAGAAAGATCTAATTTTCTGGTATTTCTGCCAATTACATTTAAAATCTGCACTTCAGATTAAAACACCAGCGCTAAAATCACCCTCCCCGCAGTTTTCTCAGAGTCAGATAGGAGAGTGACGTAATTGCATAGTAATTGTTGTTTAGTCTAATGCAAATTGAATATCTCACTGAACATCAGACAAATTTACATTTATTTATTTCCGTCAGCTCCTCTTCAGAAACCTGAGGGCATGTAGTTTATAGCTAAAACTATAAAAAATCTTCTCAAATTTTATTTATTTATTTATTTATTTATTTATTTTCTATACAGCCCTTCATTAAAGATCACAGGATGGTTTACAATATAGATTATGATATAAATGTTACCTTCATCCTACCCTCTCCCAGGACCTGATCAGTAAAAGCTATCTCAAAAAGAGAAGTGTTATACTCTCATTCCCAGATATGATTTATTCCAGGGGTTTCCAAACTGCCCACGGACCACCAATGGTCTGTGAGCTTCATTCATGTGGTCCACGGCATGCCCACATTTGATTTTTAATTGTGTCTTATTGCTTCTTCTTTTTCTTGTATTGTATTACCGTTTGGATTCTATGGAATGCAAATTGCAATGCAATCAAATACAATATGAGGAATAAAAGAAGCGATAAAAAGACCATTAAAAATCATGAAGAATCTAGCACAGTGCATTACAGTTGCTACAGCAGGCGGGAAAATAATGAAGTGGTCCGCCAAGACCACCAGCAGTTCTCAGGTTGTTCACGAGGAGGGAAAGTTTGGGAACCAAACCTTAGGGTCTCAAATTTCAGTGGTGTCATGTGCAATGCCAACATTCAGTGTGTTACCCCCCCTTTCATTCTCTACTTCATAGTTGCGGTGGTCCTTATGGTGACCCCAAGGCTCTGCGTCCAGTGTGACCAAACCAGTGACACTTCCCTAAATTGTCCCGGAATCACTGATCTGTCCAGTGACCTGGTTCACAGGTAACACTAAACCAAACCTGCTGCACTCCTCCTTGGTCCTGCCCTCGCCGTGCCATCCACATAGTTTGGCAGCGTATTTTATTAACATGGAAGGGGAGGGGGACACAAAATTAAAAGGCAAGTGCTTTGCAGGCCGCATCCAATTGAAAGAGAGACTTCTAAGCTTCTTTGGTTTTAATGTGATAGAGCTAGACGTGTGCCGAACTCTTCCTTTTTGAATTAACAGGACTTTAAAAGTACTTAACTTTTAAATATCGAACTATTATTTCTTTTCTGCTGTGTCATCCCACGGGACTGAGTCATCAGATGAGAGAATAAATGATCCAGTTTCTTTGCTTGAGCCATGGAATTCTGACTAACTCAAGGAATTATCTATAAAGTACTTCATCATTCTGCTTGAATTAGTTCCTGATTTAATCTGCCAAGAACATCTTGAGCTTCCTGCCTAAGAATGCCTATTTAGTTATCATTAATGGTCATCTTAAAGGAGTTCCCCACCTGTACCTCTTAACTTTTTATCCCGCTTACTCTTAGCAGTATTCTACTAATTATCATTTATTGATTCTTTCCTGGGAGGAGTTTCCTTGCTCTGAGCTTCCACTCCTGCTTTATCATATCAAACAGATCATCCATATATTTTCATAGCTGCCAAGTTCTCCCTTTTTTTAAGGGAAATTCCCTAATGCTGAATAGGCTTCCTCGCGAGAAAAGGGAAAACTTGGCAGCTATGTATATTTTCAGAGTGAAAACTCAAGCTTCTTCACGTCAAAATGTTTTCTTTTAAACGTGTGATGTTTTGGAATATTTTTTCCGCTTTCAGTTTTGCATACATTCAAGGTTTAATTTCATAAGCTTCCTTGACATACTGGTTATGGATTTTCTTAATGCGGTTGTCCGCGTTAAGATTCTTCCATTACTTTCTTGTAGCTCAGCTCAGTAAGAGTTATCTACTGAGGTTATCTAATGGCCCCCAAAATAGCTGAACACTACTGGCCTGTGAGATGAGAGAGTCCCTTTAAAAGGGCAGCATTTGTGCTTCTGGGGTGCTAAAGATCCAGGTGGGGAAGTACCACAATCAGTGAGTCCTCGTTTTTGGCCATTCATACATGGGAAGCAATTTCATGAGTGGGAGAAGGGGCCAAAGGTTCTGTTCAACACCTGTCACATCTCTACTGACCAGCTACTGATTTGACCCTATCCCCGCAGCCTTGTTTGTCTCTGCCTCCTTCCCCTCCAGCATCATCTTCCCAAAGATAACATCTTCCTCTTGTACCTCCTCTGCGGGATAAAAGGGAATACTATTTCAGTGTGTAAATACGAACTAAGTGTCTCTTAAGCTGCTGAATGCAAAAGCATGAGCATTCCCACCTACAAGCTGAAGCAGTTTGTTTTCAGGAAGACTGTTCCAGAGGGGGTAATAGGGCATTCCTGATCTGTAACTGGTATTCTTCCATTAATCCGAAGAATAATTTTGCAGCCTGCCACGGTGCAATCAATAGATTAATTGCTCTTCTTACATGGGCTGCATTTGTTTCAGTGCTGTGTTTCAGATAAGGATATCAATTTAGTGCTCCCAATCTTATTTCAACCAAATCGACTCACAATCCATTACTGTATTTGCTTATTTGCCAGTGGACAAATGATAACCTGATTTTCATTCATTGGTTTCCTCCAACCAGATGCAACAGAGGAATAGCTTTTTGTACTGGAACAAGTCCCCCAATATTTTTTTTCTGGGTCCCCCCCATGATCCCACTTATAGTGGTAACAAAAAAGCGGGGAAATTGATACTGATGCAAATTGCCCCTCCCTGATAATTAGATGGAATTTTTAATGATCAGGGAGGAGGCAATAGCCTCCCTCTTCTGTTCTGCATGGATCATCTGAAGTGAGTGGGGGGGGGCGGTACTGAGTGCCTGTGTTTGCCCTATCTGTGTGAGTGTCTTGTGTGCATGCATATCAGAGCATGGGTGTTCATGTGAGCCGTTGGCATATTCCACCCACCCCACCCCCCGTGATGTGACCAAGGGTGGGCCCAAAAAGGTTACCCCTCCCTGTTTGAAAGAGTAACTTTTAATCCTGATGCTATGTAACAACAGCTCTAGTGTTGTGTGATGGAGGAAAACAGCAGGAAGAACAGCAAGCTAAATGTGTCTGGTGTGTTCAATATCTGCTCTGCGAAGAAGTATAATAAATTATAGGGGAAGATCAGATGCTTTTGGTATCTCCCAGCCAGCCAGCCACCCTCCAGCTGTGCGGTGATGGTGGTGGCAAAGGCTGCTTGGGTGGACCAATAATTGTGCCTTGCTCTCAAGCCAGAGATCTGGTCTGGCCAGGCGTTCAACCCCCTAGGAAACCAGATCCCTGGATAACTCAGCTCAGGCTCCAGCCTCCTGCTCCCTGGTCTTGCCCGTCCCCCTCTGTCTCCGCACCCCCCTTGTCGCTTTGCCACGTGCCTCATTATTACTAGAGCTGTTGAGGTCGTGACCCCTGGCTCGTTCTCTATTGACCCCTGACCTCCTGAGATTAATCTGTGTCAACAGGCCCCCAGGGATGAAGAAACAGGCGCGCTGCAGGTGGAGAGGAAAGGAGAGAGAGGAGGCTGGGGGGGGGGGTTTACCCCCTCCAGCTCCAGGAATTTGGTGGAGGAGGCAAAGAGACAGGATGATAAAGGGCAATCCAAGACAAGTGGATGCATTGAAATCAGGCTGATTTAATCCCTTCTCCCAGCAACCTGCCGCTCCCTGCTCTTTGCTTTTGTCTCTCTCCGGACCTGTCTCTTCACAGCCATTTGCCCCGGTCCTTTTGTCCTTCTCTCCCATTGGACTTGCTGTTGCATCCTTTTTCCTGTTCCAGTTCCTTCCCCCTTTTCTGTCACTGCCTTTGCCCCACCTCTCCCCAGTGAGAGGGCAGAGAGGGCCCCCTTGTGGCAGGATAATTTCGCCGGTTTCTCACTAAGATGTTGCAATAGTTCTCCAGGGTAGCACATGGCAGGGAAATCCCCCGTTGTGTCCTTGTTTCATATCCTGAATGCCACCCATTATTATTATTTTGTGAAATTTTTTTTATGGAGTTCTGCTAGTGGCAGCAATAAACAGACCAGGGGGTTGTCAATGCCTTGATAACAAAAACAACTAAAGATGTTGCTTCTCATTGGGCCAGCTTGCAAGTTGCATATAATTCACAGCTGGATAAAAGATTTTTGAGTAGTGTATTGGACTAATCCAAGTTGGCCCCCAAAGGATCTTGTTTTTGTTGAGGTCAGTGGCAAAATTTCCATCATTCTGTATAGGGCAGCAGTGTGAGATGAGGAGTCTTTTAAACGAGATGGAGAAAATTGATTATTGAGCTCCCTTGGGTCTCACGATGGTTTGCCATACTGCCTCTGTCTCTCTCAGTGCATGAACTATGGAGGGGCTACCCCCTTTTAACAGTTTTGGAAGCGTGTTGGAACAAGAATCTGTTAAAATTAAGGAAAGTCAGGAGCAGTGCTTGTGGATTTCATTAACATCCCTTTACACCTTTCCCCCCATAATTATCTCTTCTCTTCTCTTCTCTTCTCTTCTCTTCTCTTCTCTTCTCTTCTCTTCTCTTCTCTTCTCTTCTCTCTCTCTCTCTCTCTCTCTCTCTCTCTTTCTCTCTGTGTGTGTCTGTGTTTGTATGACTTATTATTACCATCCTTTTCAGCTTTCATTGCTCTTTAATAGAATGAAGGCATGGGTTGATTTGTTTTGTTTTGAATAAGTTGGACGTGCTAAGAGTTCCATTCTTGCATTCTTTCTCTTTATATAGAGTTGGAAGAGACCCCGAAGGTCATCAAGTCCAACCCCCTGCAATTTCAGGAATCTCAATTAAAACATCCATGAAAGATGGCACTCTAACCTCTTCCTTCCATGGGATTCTGTTCTACTGTTCTACTGTTGAACTGCTCTTACAATCAAATAGTTCTTCCTGATGTTTAAACTCTCAGTGGTTCTGCTTTATCCGATACATCTTTCTCTTCTGTTTGCAATAGTATCCTCCAAAATGTTTTTCTTTTGCGAGTGAATATCCGAAATACTGTGAGTAATCTTCAAGTAATGATAAGTATTGTTTCAAAAGGAGCAAGAAGATTTAGGGAAATTCATTCACAAAGACTGCGCTGGACTTGAGTTAAGGTCCCTGCACAAACCACAGCTTTTCAAGCCAAACCACAGCATACCATTAATGTTTCCGCAATCTCTGCCAGTAACCTATCCTATAACTTTCCCCTGCTTACTTCTACCATAGATCATCAGTTAGGACAGGTTCTGCCTCTGGGCCTATCCACACCAAGCATTTTTCTGCCTCCGGTTCAGCGCCTTAAAATTAAGCCAGAATTTTGCAAAATGGTCTGTTTTAGCTATCTAGGTGATGCACCAGGGTGGCCTCAGTTTCACATCTAGTCCCTAACAAGACATTGCCTTCACTGGAAAATGGAGAACCCCGCAATTCTGTGCATTTATAGTGAGTGCAGATGACAGACACCAGGTTCTTGAGCAACCTTTATCCATTGGCTTTGTGGTTTTGTTGGCTTCCATGCCACATTGTTTATACATGAATGATCCACATCATATGGTTCACGTGAATCAGGTGGATACTACTCATATCACTGTGAGCCTCACTGATCCAACAAAGCCACACGAAGCAAACTCCAGAAATTACCAAACTCCAGAAGCCAACCACTTTGCTAGTCATTCCCACAAAGGACTTTCTTGAGTTGGGTGGATGACATAAGTATAGCAGTAACTTAACACTTGGACAGAGAAGCCACTGCATGGGACTAACAGGGTTGGCTGGCAGAAACTTTATCTATACTTCCACTTTTGCTGGATTTTGCACTTTGACTCATACTATGTACAACCTTGGTGCAATAATTGTCGTTTTTCTTGGCTGAAATACTTGGCAGCAGCTGAGAGACTGTCTCTGCTTGGAACACTCAGAAGTTACCCCCCCCCCCAAGCCAAGACTGGATTCACACAACTGAAGTTTCCTTCTTGTCTTCTTGTCGTTCTTTTTTCATGAGTCGGAAACATCAGTTTCTGCAGCAGGCAGGCATGTCCCTGAAGAGGCTTTGGCAAAAAGCATTAACCACATATATGGGGTGGAGTGGGAGTTACTGAGATGATATTATTCGAGGGAGCTTGTACTGTGTGAAAGGCAAAGAGCCCTGTGCATAGCTAAAAGCTTCCCCTTTGACACGTGCTTGTGTTTTGCAGGCCAGCTGGAAACTTTTCACTGCTTGCACTGCCTTCCTTACCTTTTTTTTTTTAAAGGCCAGGTTTATCTGGTATTTGCCTGCTTGCCACTCCCTGCTGGGATTTCTTCTGCAGGAGTCTGAGGAGGTAGGATCTGTCTTTCTTGGGGGAATCAAGAAGTTGAGGCTCCTCTTTTATTGGCTAATTAGTAATGGCAGAGCAGGTTGCCCTAGGTCAGAAGTCAGGGATGGCTTCCTTCAGCGCTCCATTGCTCCTGCCCTGCAGTTACACGCCTGTCAGTTACTGACCCTGTCATTAGCACAGTGGAAGAATGAAGCAGAGCTGGCTGTCTCAGCAGGCTCCCTTCTCCTCCCGCTGTATTAGTAGCCTCTCAGCACTGTAACCCCCCTTCTGCCTTTTCTTTACATCCTTTAGCAGAATTAAGTAAAATATGGTTTTAGCAGATGGTCTTTACATCCTTTAGCAGAGTTGAATAAAATATGGGACCCAGGTGGCGCTGTGGGTTAAACCACAGAGTCTAGGACTTGCTGATCAGAAGGTCGGCAGTTCGAATCCCTGCAACGGGGTGAGCTCCCGTTGCTCGGTCCCAGCTCCTGCCCACCTAGCAGTTCGAAAGCACGTCAAAGTGCAAATAGATAAATAGGGACCGCTCCGACGGGAAGGTAAACGGCGTTTCCGTGCGCTGCTCTGGTACGCCAGAAGCAGCTTTGTCATGCTGGCCACATGACCCGGAAGCTGTCTGCGGACAAACACCGGCTCCCTCGGCCTATAGAGCGAGATGAGCGACGCAACCCCAGAGTCGGACACGACAGGACCTGATGGTCAGGGGCCCCTTTACCTTTACCTTTATGGTTTCTCCTTGTGGACTCTGGCTTAGCATCGAGGAAAGGGACTTGTGTGAAATTATACAGCAATTCATGGCAGATTGAGATTGCCCACAGTTCCAGTGCCTTCCCATGGGGATGGACCAGAACCACTTTTTTTCTTTTTAAAGAAAGAACTTTAGAATCTGAGGACCTTGTCATAAGTCTTTCTAGCCCTTCACTATACAGGTGGTTTTGTTTTGCTTTTTTTTTAAAGATTCCTTTAATGTTTTCTGGCAAACTTGATGTGGGTCAGAACTTTTGACTGCAGGATGCCACTGGGTGATAGGAGGTCACTCAGAAGATCATGAGCTTTTTTAACCTCAGCTTGTTTTCTCATTAGGAACAGAGCTGAAAAGCCTTTAAATTTATTGCAGACAAGTGACAAGTGGTTCATTGACCGCCCTGATCCCCATCAGAACTGGTAGCTTCCAAGAGATTATTTGTATCCCGTTTCTCAATCCTCAGAGCCATTCACTCCCCCTACCCTGCTGACCATTTAATTATATAGTTATTACCATATAATTACAGGGTAAATATACGTGATTATGTCCTTTAAATCAGAGGGCAGGTTACATGATAATTAGCACTGGATGTGATGAAGGTGCTAATTGTACTTCCCAAAACTCTGTTTCTCTGGATGGCCAGTGTAAAGCCCTGCAAGAATTGCTCGCAGTTGTTCAGAGTGGGCTATACTTTCATCCCTCTAGGGCTGGCATCCGAACAGCCACTTGACGTTGCTCAGAAAAGCAAGCAAAGAGAGACTCCCAAGGTCTCAGCAAAGCCTACCTGCTTTCTGCAGGATTCAGAGCTTTGTAATAGGGGCTGTTTGATTCTTTGCTATTAGGAAACACAATTGTGCTTATTGGTTTTAGAACTAAAATCACATTATGTCAACAGAAAGGCAAAAGAATTAACCATGAAAACAATACAAATTTGCCGCAAGAAGTGCTGTTAAAATAACGTCATTTCCCCTCCGCCCACCACTGCAATTTTATTTCATTTATTTATGTAATAAATTCCTCTCCTGCTCTCATAGTGACCATTTTGGGCTGCTTATAGCACTTTCAGATTACTGTACCATATACAACAGAAGCAGCCTCCACAGATAAAACACCAAGAAGTCTGTCAAAATAAAAATGCCTTTGCCAACTAACCAAGAAGAGGCAGAAGTGTTCCACACTGTTGATGCAGTTCTGTCTCTTGCCAGCTTCAGCCTCAGTGGGACATGGGAGAGCCCTCTGCTTCTAATGTTAGAGAGCAGGTAGCTTGGAGGGCATCCCTCATTGTGTTCTCCTCACATCAAATGTCAGAATGTAAAAAGAGCCTGCTGCATCAGACCAGTGGCCCATTCGGCCCAGCATTTTGTTCTCACAAATACTGTTGTTTGATGCATTTCCCCCTCAAATCAGCTTCAATCTGACTACAAAACTTGAGCTGCATCCCCATCGTACTTAAGAATGGTGTGAACGTTTGCGACAGCTATGAGTGTGCATGTGTAGATGACAGCTTCATGAACTGGAGTCCCAGGGGGTGTTGCGGGGCTGGGTGGGACCAAAAGAGCATACATGTCAGGTGATATGAAGAATACTCTGCAGGTGTAATTTGAAATGCATTGGGCAGGGGATGATCTTGCTGTGTTTTAAGCCACAATGGTGAACAGACCCTCTGCCTCTCCCCATAAATATATGCTTTTCACCCTCATGTTTCGCTTCCACGTAAGGTCTAGGGGAAACGAAGGAACTGTGGTAGCAATTACCTGAAAACCCTCTTGTACAGCTGGCCTGCCCAGATTGCCAGCGGTGAAAGGGGAGGCTGGGCTTGGGCTTCTAGCAGTGGTGATGAAAACCTGTTTAAATTTCCCATCTTGCAATGTGCTGACTGTTTCAGGATGGGGTATAGTGAGAACGTCTCTGCTCCCATTGTATGGGTAGACCTCAGAACTAACCAGAACCCCAATCCTCCCAATACTGGGAAGAAGGTGCAGGAAGTTGGCTTCCAGATCATCTGTCATATCAGACTATATGGACTTGCCAATCCTCCATTTAATTTAAGCTGGCCCTACCTTGAAAGCCTGGGGCTCAGAATGTGCTTCTAAATGTCATATTTAACTTTGACTCATCTGTCAAAGCCAGGGCCAGCCCACCCATGAGGCAAGGTGAAGTGATCACCTAAGGCGGCAGGGTCCACCCAGACCAGCAGATCCCAATGTTGACCTTTCTTCCCCTCCCCTCTTGTTCTTGATGTAGATCTTCCCTAACCCGCTTCTTCCTTGATGTAGATCTTCCCTAACCCGCTTCTTCCTTGGCCATGGACCTGGGGTAGGGTTGGGGGCGCATGCCATTTGGGGTTCCACCTCAGGTTCCGAAACATCCTGGGCTGACTTGGGCACACTATCTCCAGACCATACAGAGATCCTTCCTTCTCTTGGTCCTGATTTGTCTGTTGCGGCATGGATCTCATGCTGCTCATATTAGGCTCTTACAGATAGCAAGATAGAGGTGCGTTCAGACAAGGAGGGGCAGCGGATGTGCCCTGGGGGATCCTTGAGGCAGGTGGGCTTGTGGAGCTATATCTGTGAAGCGTGGGTCTTTGTGAAAAGCGTAAGTGTTAGTATATGTGTAAGTATATGTTCAGAATATGCTTTGCAGTCCCCCCACCCTCCCTGTTGCGCTCAGTTTCCCCTAACTTCAAGCGGAGGGTAAAGGCATGAGTTGCCATGCAGGGAGCCCCAACACCTTTATCGTCAGTGTAGGAAATGGGGCCATGGTGCCTTTAAAAGTTCTGCAGCTCCTTGGCTGGGCCTCCCCTGCTCCAGCCCGGGGCCCCCAGATGTCTTGCATTGCACACATCTGTTTGACAGCTTATTTTCTGTGGTGGAAGAAAGCGGCTGTGGCTATGGGTTTGGGGAGGGAATCTGTCTGCTCGGAGAGGGAGAGAGAAAATAATTGTGGGGAAAGAGGGTGGGAGAGCCAGCTCATGGAATGGGTTTGTGGTTGGGAGGAGAAAAGTGTGGGGTAAGATGCAGAGGTGTCTGGGGTTTGGGTCAGGCCTGCAGGGGAGGAAAACATTACGGAGAAGTGTCTTTCTTAGAGATGGGCAGGCGCGGCAGTTTTCATCTGCTACAAACGTGGGTTAAGATGATCCCAGAGTGTATGTGGAAGGGGTGCAGGAAAGGATCCTGTTTTTGGGGTGTGTGTGTGTGTAGGGGGGGGGGTTCATGTAGTCCTCCTCTCCGAAGGAGTTTTGTGTTGTTGGGCTTGGGAAGCTGCCCTGTGCTGTATGCACCTCATGGTACCTCCTGGGATCCAATATAAACAATAAAGTCTTTGTTACTTTGACCTGCTGGCATGGAGCCAAGCAAATTCTTTGCGTATTTCCTCTGCTCAATTCCCTCCCCGCCCCCAGCTTCTTCCAAATCTGCTCCTGAGCGCATAAGGAAAGGCAATGTGCTTCTGCAGCCAGAGATTCAGCCCAAGCCGCCCCATCCACACCACCCAGTGCCTTGGCTGTCCACCAGCTCTCGCTTCCAAAGCAGACGTATTCCAAACTTTAGGTGAGGAAGGGAGGCAAGAAGCTCTAAGCAGAAAGCCTGGTCTCGAAGTGTGTGAGGTGGGAGAGGTTTAGCAATGCCCTCTGCATGGGGGGCTGGAGTGGCGACAAGTGGCTCAGGGCCGAGGCTGTGCAAGGGGTGGGCACTGGCAAAGCTGAGCTTGTGTGACAGGAATGCATATGCAGGATGAGGGCAGGTAGACAAGCCTCGGTTTCTGCCGGATCTCTCCTCATCTCTGCTATTTAGCCTTGTCATTTGCTTTCATTGCTAGTGCTCAGTCCTAGAGTATGTAGAGTACTAAGAGGCTGCCTTTGAGTATGTACAGAGTGCCTTTTCCTCCTCACTGAATAACAGCACTCCCCATGCAGTGATTAAAGCACCAGGGGATGTCAGATGCATTTACATTAAAAGCCCCCAGACCTCCTTATTATGAAGGGATTGGGGGACAGCAAGAATTCCTGAGATCATTCCATTCACACTGTTCCCAGCCATTGAAGGAGTGGTTCTTATATACTGCTTGGTTTTATTAAAACCTCAATGTGGTCTATTTGTCACAAAGAGCCGTGTTCACCAGTCCAGGGTCCATTAATGCAACACGGTAAAAGAGCTAGGAAACGAGCTAAGGATTCGGCGTTGGACGTAGTCTGTGTCCCATACCTTAGGGAAGGTAGTTCTCATAACGAGAGCAGGAAGGCAGAGCTAAGGCAGAGTTTGGGTCCCAGCCTTACTAAGGAAACTGGGCTCCAAAGGTGGCATTGGAATAGATGGTTTGAAAGTCATGGGGTGGTTTTATTGTTATTTTGGAATTCAGTTAATAAAAGACCAAGAGGAAAATGAAAAATTGTTCT
Source organism: Zootoca vivipara (assembly GCF_965207765.1). NCBI lineage: Eukaryota > Metazoa > Chordata > Lepidosauria > Squamata > Lacertidae > Zootoca > Zootoca vivipara. Next base: position 9,512,135 of record NC_142598.1, read on the forward strand.
GCCAGTCAATTGCAAGATTTCCAAATCTTATCACAATGATGTTATTACAGACACATGTGCCACGTCTGTAATAAGATACTTCTGTTTAAAACAGAGTTTCCCAGACTTGCTTCTCCAGCTGTTTCCAGACTACAGTTCCCATCATCCCTGACCACTGGTCTTGCTAGCTAGGGATGATGGGAGTTGTAGTCCAAAAACAGCTGGAGACCCAGGTTTGGGGAAACTGGTTTAGAAGAAAAAACAACAACCTACTGTATTTCCATTGTGATGTGAAGTTTTGCTCCCCTGGTAAACATTCAGCACAGCTAAAAAGCGCTCAGTGAGTGAAATTTGCACTTGGGTGAAATTCTAGCAACAGCAGTTCCCGTCATTAGCTGCGAACTTGGCCTGGGGTTCGCCGCAGCCAGAATGGTGGCCAGGTCAGCAGCAACACCAGCAGCCACCTCACCTGCCTCTCCTTTGGAATGGCTGCCGAGGCTGCCAGTAAGGGCAGGTTAGTCTCTGACTTGCCTCTAAGCAAATATGGAAGAGTCAGGCCTGGCTCCTGGGGGCAGGATTCAAGTGCAAACTCCCCTGTGCAAGGCATTCCAGAAAGAGCGTTAGGATGCGGCTGCCTGCGGTGGAGAGGAGGGTGAGGGTGACAAGGAAAGTGTTTCTGAATACCCTGCTGGTGCCCTTGTACTGAATTCAATTGCAACGGAGGGGAGGGGGGAGGGGGACACAGCAGGGAAATGGGGAGAAGGGAAGTGGGAGATGAAAAATGATGGGTGAGCCTAGGGATTCTAATAAGAAAATTGCTTCCAGTCCCGAAGTCTGCAATTGTGGGTTAAAATTACAACCATTCGCCAAACTACATCTCATCGTAAATCTCCACCTCTCGTCCCATTCACCCCGACAACAGGAAAAACAAAGCCACTGTCTGGGGAGAGATGTTATTTATTTATGTGACTAGAAATATAGGGAGGGGGTTATGTGGGTTGGTTTTTGTTTTGTTTTTTAAAGCAGGGATTGGATCATCAGGCCAGAAAGACAATCAATCTGTTAGCAAGAGGTAGAAACTCTGTACTGTACAGTCTTCTAGACTGGTTCCACTCTCCAGATCTGGTTGCCTTCCCCTCATTCTCTCACAATTAGAGTGGCTGCAAAAAGTGAAGTCTGAAAATTGTGAAGTAAATACACAAGCACAAAGTGAGAAATGAATACATACTGAATAGCCTTTTTTGCTACCAAATTACATTGCGTAAACAGAAGCTCACCAGGAAGAGATGTACGGTAAGTACATTTTTGAAGTCACTCTCTCCTGTCCAGGTCATCTCCTCTTTAAATTGCTCCCAGCACAAATCCTCACTTTACAAAAATTCAGCAGGACCCATACCCTCAACACTCTGCACATCTCAGAGAAGCTTAGCCTTCTCCCCACCATGTTCTCCACTGCATGTTGCTTTCCATGTAGAGAAGCATTCAAGCATGTCTTGTTCCACTTGCAGCCTGAAGAATAGCTTTAAGTAGAGCCTCCCTTGCTCTGAAGGCTTAGGGTGAGTAAGAAGAGCAAAGGAGAAAAATTAGCCAGTCATGTCTTCAATGAAAATCCATTTAAAATTTCTGCGTCCTTTCCTTAATTAAATCTTGAGCCCCCTAAGGCCAGCCCAAAGAGGAAGTCATTTCAACACTTCCCAAAGGTACTCAGGATTGGACTTTGGGGTGGGGGTCTACAGCTGAAGTCTACAAGCCTTGTCCCCACTTCCCCCCCAATGTATTCCCATGCTCATTGCAGCCTGAACTTGTCACATCAATAGTGTCCTTCAAGTGGCTTTCATTGCATCTCACAGGTGATAAATGGTTCTCCCCACATTGAGTCCCATCACTGATCATTCCTAGAACAGGAAATGAGGAGCCATTCAGATCAGCTCCTTGTAACCTTACCATCGGCAGATCTGAATCCGGAGGAAATATGTAGCAAAAGCAGAATTCTTTAAAGGGCAGAGGCAAACAAAATTGAGTGAAAGAACAGTATAACAAAGCTGTGAATGGAGGCCATATTAAACCAATTGGAAATGGAAAATACAGACTTGTATAGAGCCATGAGCCTGAGGAAATGAGTGCATAGGTGGGCACAGATACCCAGAGATGAGTACAGTACTAGGGATCTGTATTCCAAGCTGGTCTGTGTTTTGTCTGCTGGTCTGGTGTCCCTCATGTCCTACTAGAATAAGGCTTCCCAGCTCTGGGTACAAGGGTACAACCCTGCTAAGAAACTAAGCCTAAGTTTGCAGAAGTCAAGAGAAAAAGGAGGGAGAACACTGTGCCCCTGAAATTATTGCCTGCGATGTCAGGGGAGGTGGAAGAGCCATTCTTGCTTACTTAATTAAGAGCAAACAACAATTTGAGTCTGCCACCCTCCTATTAGCTACGCCAAGGACTGTTATCTGGGAGCTCCCAACTCACACGCCTGCCATGGGCTTCCAAGGGCTGGGGGTTCTTTGCCTCCTTTCTTTGTGCTTTCATTCACTGCTGAATTTAAAGAGATCTACAGAGGAGGCAGCCTTGTTTTTTCTAATGCCAGCTTACTCACAGGCAGCAGTGCAGAAATGTGGCACCCCATTCTCCCTCCCCCCAACTTGTTTTAAATTCTAGTGGAATTTAGGAGCAGCCTGCAACTTGATAGGAAGAAAATGTGAAATAGTGGACAGGAATTACTAGCACCAATTTTTTTGAGGGGTGGGGAAGAGGGGAATACTGGTTAATTTGAAGGGAAGCAAGAAAGCTACTCATTTAAGTCGCAGAAAAATAGCTCTCTCTGGAGTGATGCTGGGATGAAGGAAGTTATGAAAGAGTGCAGTCGGAAGACAACAACGACAACAACCAGGTTACTTTTTCAAGACCACCTGGGAAACTTGGTTTACAGCAAGCAGCCCCACCCCTATTCCCAAGCCTTGTCCCCACTTTCCCCCCAATGTATTCCATGCATCTGCTGCCTGTACGCAGGGCCCCATTCACCTGAATCCCAAGTGCTTTACAGGCTTATAAAAATAATCCTATCTTCTTGGCTGATTTCCCAGAATATCAGAGCCAGCAATTCCTCCAGGACGTAGCTGGGGAGACAAACTCCCCCAGAGATGTCAGGTACTTGAGTCAGTTTGAAGTGCTTATAGGTGGTTGTTCCCCACCCCCACCCCTGCCTTTCCTTCTCTCCCTTAAACTGGAGGGAGCGGTGTTGCTGTGCAGGTTTAACTCATGGGTCATCTTCTAGCTCTGAAGCAATCCTCCAAAAGAGTTTAGTGATCAGAGTGTCAAGGTCTGCCCCTGCTGGCACCTTTTGCCCCATTTATGCATTCATCTCATTGCAGTGTTGTTGTTTTTTTAATGCATCAGCAGAGAGAAGCTTTTCTCCATGCACACACTGATAAATTTGATGTGGTGGTGAAATGAAAGACTTTGTGGAATTTTGAAGCAGCCAAGAGTGCTGTGCAAGGTCAGAAGTAGCCCCCCGCCCTTCCCTATAACCTGTAGTTAACCTGTTCTTAACCTGTAGTTAAGAACAGAAACTAGCTCGCTTCAGTGGAGAATGAATGAGTGCCTTGATTTGGCTCAAACCAACTCAGAAGGAGGAGAAGGATCCAGAAATGAAGGAGGAGAGGTAGAACAATATCCAGGATGTGGAGCATCATGATACATTGCCCATTCTAACTGCATTGCTAATAGTTCTTGAATGAGGAAATGACTTTGATAAAAAGAAACCAGGCGAGTTCTTATCAGGGACCACCTGGATGAGTATGTATTTCAAAGTCCTTTCCCCCCAATAGCCAATAATGGAAAATTGAACTGGTGCAACTTTCCCTTTGTGGTGCGATCTGTCTCCTGGAGCTTTCGTAGAACCCTGCTTTGCTTACATCCAGTTTCAAACAGCTTTTACATACAATATCTAAATGGGATATTCAGAGACAATACCAGATGCTGGGGACAAATGGCAGGAGAAAGGTGTTGTTTGTGGGCTTCCTGGAAGCACCTGACTAGCCATGGTTGAAATTGGCATTCTGGACTAGATGAACCTTTGGTCTGTTGCAGGAGGACTGCTGTTAACCTTGAACATGGCTGTTGCTGGTGTGGTGGTCAAACACTCAGTTTATGTTATGTTCTTCTGAATGATGAGAAAAGGATGAAATATCTTGCATGTAGGCATAAGAAAACCTTTGTTGGAAGACCTTCACATGTGCAAACCAATATTTATCAGCACATCCATTGTTTAGGTCTGGTGACCACAGAGGTATCAAGACCTGGAGAGCATCTCTTCATCATGGATGAAGCCAATTGCCTAAAGGTTGTGAAAACCTCTCTCTTCCCCCCCCCCCCCGCACGCACACACATCCACCCTCCTTTATTGAATTCCCCGAAAGACATACAAAAAGGCAATGCCACAGTAGATCCATTCCCTTGCTGGGCACCAACTGTAGCACCATCAGCAAAGGAACCTTCCTTTATGTCTGCTCTTCCAGGTCCTGTATGTTGAAGGATCTGCTGCTCATGGCTGCCCCATCTCTCCTTGGCCAAATCCCTTTCAGCCTCCTTTCCCTATCTGTGTGTGGTAATAACACTGAACACTGAACATCTCAAGGATCTTGGGGATGTTGTGAGAGCAGAGATTTCTTAGCTGTTCCGTTTTTTTCTCTTTACTTGGGGATTGAAAGGAAGAACAGGGAACTTGACTAGAATTTCTGGAAATGCCATGTACTGTTAGATCATAGACTTGCTTAGACTTGACATTCAGAATTAGGCTTTCTCCAGATCTTGCTAATTTACATACCCTGCATTTGCTAAGTATTGGGGGGGGGGAGTTGTACAAGGCACTGAAGTCCTGTCCTTTGACACAGGAGATCTCGTGTAGCAACCCCATTAGCTTCTAAGATTCCACCAGGTATTTATTGCTGGCGCACTTTAGAGATATTGATGCAACCAAAAGGGCTGGAAATGTGTTTGCATGCGTGCGTGCACACACATATACACAAATACAGCTGAGGTTCTTTGGGAGCTGGATTCTGAAGCTAGTGCCATATTCTGCAGTTTTCCTGTGTTTCTGCAGTATTGCAGCATACAGCCCTAGTCACTCCTTTTAGTAATTTCACTCAGCTATAATTAGCTATACTTTCTTACTGACATTTTGTCACCAATTTGGGCACTTGCTCTGGAGGGTCCAGTTAGGGTAGGTGTAAGCTTGGTTTGTTTGTTTTCAGTGTATCTGCTACTATTATTCACCATAGCTGCCAAGTTATCCCCCTTTTTTAAGGGAAATTCCATTATGCTGAATAGGCTTCCTCGCGAGAAAAGGGAAAACTTGGCAGCTATGTTATTCACCTGACAATGGGGTGCAGTCCACATCATATGCCAGGATCTGCTGTTGTTGGTGTTCCAGTTCCTGGCTTTCCCCACTCAGAATCTGGTATGTTCCCCTTGCCCGCCCACCCCTCTTGCCCCTGCTTTAAAAAGACGAGTTTTTGTGTGTTTGACTTTTTTTCCTGCCCTTGGTCCATTGTTGAATTTCTTATCAAGTAAGCTGCTCATTGCCTTCTGGGCCAGCAAATGGGGTTGGCTGGTAGGAGAAAGGGCTTGTCCGTCATTCTCAAGAACTGTGTCATCTTGGCACCCGGAAAAGGAGCTTCAGCATATCTCACACTTAGTCCTCCTAGCTGTGTCATAATTACAACCAGCCTGCAAGCTCCTCCAGGGTGTTGTGATGCTGTGTTATTGCAGCCATGTCATTCCCTTTTGGTCTGTCCTAAGAGCAATATTTAAGACTGCTACCTCAGAGAAGGAGTGCATACTGAATACTGCATGGGCCGTTTATTACTGATGGCACCATATTTGAATGCTGGTGGTTCTTGGCAGCTGAGTGAACCTAAAATCAATAAGCAAATCAAGTGGCCTCTTTTCTCCTTTTTACATACCCCTCTCCAGCACGGTGCCCTCCAAACCTGGACTACAACTCCCATCAGCCACAATAGTCTAAAACCTGGAGAGCACCAGGAAGGGGAAGGTTGGGCCTGGCACCATCATTACATGTCTTTAGGCACCAGGCAAAAACATTCCTCTTTACCCAGGCCTATGGCTGTTAAATAATCTATGGCCTGTAAAAGTATGGGGGAGAGGACTGTTATTATGATGACTATTTTAATGTACCTCACCCTGGGATCTTTTGATAAAGGGTAGTATATAAATTGTAATAATAATAATAGCCTGCATTATGAATCAATGAATGCTTGTTCGTTTTTAATGTAGGCGCTGGAGTTCCCCCACCCCAGTGTACTGACACGGCTACTCTTGATTATCACAACCAGTCTGGAATCCTACGCCAAACATTCTCAACACTTTTAAAGCAGGACGTTCAGATATTGTGGTAGCAATTCATATCTTTTCTGCTTTAGTTTTGGCTGTGCACATTTTTATGTTGCAGAATTGGATATGTATTTGTTCGGGATTTGGGGGGGGGGCTAGGAAAGAATGGTTGGGGGGAAAACGAACATTGGGCTGGTGTATTGTGAAGCCAGGAGGACTGTGCAGAGATTTGTCTCTGACTGAGTAACCTTGCTAGCATGCCACCTAGACTCTAGTTAAAATAACCAGAACTTTCAAAGTGCTTTCCCATAATAGTGAGGACTATGAACTTGTTATTTATTTCCCAGAAAACGAAACAAAACATGCCAATTCTCAGTGATCTGCAGCAGCTGTGCATTAGAGGTCATATTGAATGACTATGGCCTCGGCAGTTTCTAGACTTTCTGCACATGCCTAGCTGTCTGCGTGCATTTTCAGCTCTGAGCTCTCTGCTCTCATGCAGCTCCGCCAGTTACTTGCTTTCCACCCTATAGCCGTACCCACCGCAAGTTTTACAATCCCAGTCACTGCTCAGCCACTGCCCCTTGTCCACTTGTTCTAAGTAAGAGGAGAACAAACAATGCTGAAAACAACGCAAGTTCCATAAGTAATACAAGTCCTGGTGATGTCACTTAGGATATGAGGGGAGGAAAAGGAATCTGGGAAGTTTCTTCCCGCATAATTGAATTAGTAGGGAAATGTTTTGGCAGAACATTGTGTATCCACAGTGCTTTGTCACCCGGACAACATCTTGGTGGGGAATTTCAGGCAGCTGCCTATGCTGGGTGTGGGAATGGGAGCCCATCTCACACTTTAACTCCTTCACATGGAGCTGAACAAACAGTTCTGGCTACACTGTACCAGGAGTACAAGGCAGCCTAAATGAAATGAATGCATGACAGGCTGGAGTCAGAATGAAAGCATCACAGAGATGACCTGTGGGACTTTCTCTCGCACACTATAAACAATTAAGGGCTGTAGGTACTAACGGAGTTCAAAAAAGAAACAGACACATTCATGGGAGCCAGAAAGATCTACTCCTACTAGGTGGGATTCTCAAAATCTTAATCAAGCTTAAGAGAGTAGCAGGGCCCGATTTCAAAATAAGGCATGTTATATAAACGCTTCATATGTGATCGTTTTCTCCGTGAGAGTCATTTTGTTTGGTCTCAGGATGAAAACGATGTTCCAAAATAGCCATGAGTGATTTCTGGCAACACTTTTATTTGATCTTAAGTAAAAGGCCCTAAACCTTCTGCACTTGGTACTAAGAAGCCCGAACCCTCCTCTGGTCATCTGGTTTAGAATACTGCAAGCTCCATTGTTCTAATCTTTACTCCTTTGCAAATGGAAAAGGCTTCTTCTCTCATTTCTGTGACCATGCCTTAGTATCTGCATTGGTTGACTTCCCAGTGCTTTCCAAGAGACCCAAAGAAGACCAGACCCAAAGAAGACCCCTGGCATGGTGCTGATGATGGGCCCCCACCCTCCCAACCGAGGAAGGGCCCAGCTCTGTTGGTAGTGACAGCCACCGCATACTTTCTCTGGTGCTGCTCTGGTGGCGGCAGTGGTGTCATTCACTATCCTCCACCAGGCCCCCAGACATACTTCAGCAGTGAATGGGAGGTAAACTTGGCTCCGATGTATAGTGGCTGCTCACCATCTTGTTATCCATAATGCAATTCTCCATCCCATAGATCTATGAAATCTATTGATTTCATAGCTCTATAGACCTTCCTGGTTTTATACTGAAACTTCAGAGTTTGTGCATGCAAAGTGGATTAAAGTGCTATACTGCTCTAGCAAAACAAATTCTCTCTCTCTCTCTGTGTGTGTGTGTGTGTGTGTGTGTGTGTGTGTGTGTGTGTGTGTTGAAAAACATACTTTTTGCAGTTTGGAAAGTGATGGGGAAGTGGATTGACAAATGTGGGAAGAATGAATGACTAACAGGAAGATATGTAAACCACCAAGCAAGCAAATTGCGATGCATGCAGGATGAATGCTCATTGTCTTATAACCGTTCTGTAAACAAATCAGAACAAATGTTCAATAAAGCTGCCATAAGCTTTTTTGGAAACAATTCAGGATGAATGCTGAATAAACAGGTCATCTGGGGGAGACCTAAGTCCAGTTCCATCCCTGTTCAGGCCACTGATCCCTAGAGGCAGGCATTTTATACTGTAGTTCTTGATCTTCCTGTGGGTTTCTCAGGTATTTCTTTCTGCTTGGATCCTAATTATGAGCTCTCAACCAGTTCTCAAAATTTGTGTGTCCGTTACCCTGTGAACATCCCACCAAGGCTGCTCACAGCTGTTTATTTTGCTATTCATAAAAAAATCCTGCTTTTCTCTTTTGGCAGCCATCTAAAGTTATCTCCCAAGCTTATTCTATGGACTCCCACCCTGGCTGTGTGTCTCTTCCAAGAACCTGGAACTCTCGTTAACTTTAGGGAAACACAAACCCTGAACTAATGAGGATTCACTATAAGTTCTGCAGGGAGAGGGGCCAAGCCCTAGTGGGTTGAGAAGGGGGAGCTAAGTGTATTTTGGAGTCTTTTCTCCCCCAATCTTCTGCTGAAACTCTTATGACATGTGCTTCCACACGGTCGTTATTTTGGAGTGAGATTCATACACGTATTGGCAAATTCACGTTGATCTGGCACTCTTCTGCAACGACAACACCCCCCCCCCAAAAAAAAAAGATTTTTGACAATAAAATAAGATGGGAAAATACAATGGAAATTGTGGAATAACTATTGCTTGCTGCAACAACATATTCTCCCCACAAACAAATAATGAATTTTCAACAAACAGGTCGCCTGGCAGCAACAGGAGAGTCTTAGTTTAGTGTCAGTTCTTTCTTTACCCTACTTATGGCCAAACTACATATTACACCAAAATGTATGAAACAGAATCCCGACAGCTCCCTTTTTAACAAGGAAAAAATGCTTTGGGAGTGGGCACTTGGGATTGGAGATGGGGCAATGGTGTTTTTTGTTTTTTAATTTAAAAAAATTACTTACCCTTAACTGCATTGCTCCCCTCCAAATAACCCTCAAATGCCCTTCCCTCTGATGTGGGCAAACACATATTTGGAAACTCAGTTGGAGGTGGAATGGGTGGGTTGCCATGCCTGGGCTTCCCTGACCCCAAAATGGGTAGAAATGCTTTGGCTAAAGGAGCCAGCTGTATTTGGGCAGCCGTGGCTACCGCCTCCTGCAGCGCATGTGCCGTGCGCTTGCCGGAATCATAGACGGCCACTGCCTGGCCAGCATGCAATATGTTGCCGATTACGGCCCCCGTTGTGTCAGGAGCAGCCAGGGCCCTGTTTGTGGCTTCCTGCTCTGTTACTAAGGCAGAAAGTAGGTCACTGCTGGGAAAGTAAATGGGAAAAAGCTGTAAGGGTGGCATGGGGCAGGCGTCAGGGCTGGGCTGGGCTTGGCTTGACTGGGCTGCTTCTCTCTCTCTCTCTCTCTCTCTCTCTCTCTCTCTCTCTCTCCCCCCCTCTCTCTGAGCTAACTCTTAATAATGACTCTAATGTGGAACAGAAGGTCAGGCGTGATTTTGAGGTTACCTCGGATAACCTCCCCAAGACAGACAAAGAGCCTTTCAGCATGCACACTCCGCCTGGGCCTTCGCTCTGAGCCTCCCTTGCTCTCTCGTCTCTCCTCCCCTTCACTTCTTCCTCTCCTCTGCCAATCATCAGCTGGGACAGTTGTAGAACTGGAATATGGTGTGTGTGTGTGTGTGTGTGTGTGTGTGTGTGTGTGTGTGTGTGTGTGTAAAACAGTTATCTCTGGGCTCCTTCCTGAGTAAGTAAACGCAAAGGAGGACAAGACTCCTGAAAACATTTTCGGTTTTTGCAGAAGAGGGGATTTGAGCGCAAAGATGAGAGGAAAACCCAGGGCTCTTGAAAACCCCTTCTTCTGCACCCTTAAAGGCATAAGACAGGCACCCCCAAACTTTGGCCCTCCAGATGTTTTGGACTACAATTCCCATCATCCTTGACCACTGGTCCTGTTAGATAGGGATCATGGGAGTTGTAGGCCAAAACATCTGGAGGGCCGCAGTTTGGGGATGCCTGGCATAAGAGTTCTCCCTTCAGCAGGACTGGCCCAAGGCATGGCCTGAAGCAAAGGACAAGATGCCCTCCTTTCCCCAATTCCACATACTGGACTGGTCTTTGAAATTTACTTCAATGGTGGCAATGGAAGAGTATCCTGACGGACATTGGAGGGCTGCTAGCTAGCTTAGGGGCCACAGGGCAGGATGTGTGTGGCACATCCTTATCACTGCTGCCCATCTCCACCCCCCCAACAGCTGCCCGGCTGACCTTTCCTGAGAGACACTCCACATATTACTGTACACCATTCCCTACTTCTGCATTTTGAAGATGTGTTGCGGAAACAGGAAGTGGCCAAAAAGATACACTTTTTGCACTGTCAAGGAAATAAGTGGCATATAGCCATATAGTGCCTTGCACATCCCTTAAGACCCACTCTGAAGTTTGTGCCATGCATACTCACACCTGGGCATTTCAGATCTAACAAAGGTCTGCAGGGCTGGGCTCTCTTCAAAATGTAAGCGGAGAAATGTAATGTCGGAGAAAGGGTTGCTTCTTCTCCCCTCTCCCCTTCGCATGGCATGTACCCACTGCTTGATTCTCATTGGAAATTTGTCCAGGTAGTGGAAGACGCTAAGGAGGAAATCTAGCTGGCATTTACAAAGAAGAGAGCCAGAGAGAAAAATGGAGTCCAAAACCGGGCGGGTGGGGGGAGGAGGAGGAGGGGATGACAAAGCCACCTCTTATTCCTGGTTCTTGCCTCTCCCCTCCTTGTGTCTCAGCACAGAGTAAATTGTACACCCCAGCAGTGTTTGGTGTGGGGGTAGTGCTCCCTCTCCTCCTCTCCTCTCCCCTCCAAGAGCAAATTTTCAGAGCTCTCTACAGGAATAGGCCCCTCCTGTGCTCAGAGTAACCTTAGCCCCTCTGGGCTCCTGCCAAACAGATGCAGGGGACTGGAACGGGCCCAAGCAGAGCTCAGCGCTTGTGAGTATTTTAGGAAAGCTCCGCTCTGTGTGTGCGTGTGTGTCTGCATTAAAGGGATACTACTACTCTCTTTTCCTTTATGCTAATTCCTTCTCCTTCTTTGTGCTTTCCTTCTTTCCTCTTTCTCTTTCTCTCCAGCCTTTAACCTACCTCTTTCTTTCTTTCTTTCTTTCTTTCTTTCTTTCTTTCTTTCTTTCTTTCTTTCTTTCTTTCTTTCTTTCTTTCTTTCTTTGTATGCACTGACAACACTTTCAAGTCGCCCTGGAGTACACAAGCAGGCATCGGAGAAACGGAAACCCCTAGGTTTTCGAAACCTTTCCTCAGCACCCTTCCTTGATTTGTCCCTCTCCTTCCTCCCACCCCAACCTGCCCCCCCCACCTCCTGTCCAAAGCCCAGAGCTCATATTTCTGTTTATTGATTGATTCATTTTCTGAGAGAAACCACATTTTAAAATAACTTTTATTAAAGCTGAGAGACAAAGAAGGAGATGCAGTCCAAAGCCCAGCGCAATTGGCAGCCTCTGTGCTTTAAGAGGCCCAGCTGGGGTAGGGGAGGGAGGGTCTGCATCTTCATCCATGCAGTGCAGAAAATTTCTGCACCATGTATGATGCATGAGGCCTGGTTGCAGTAAGTAGCAGGATGCTGAAGAGCTGCTTGCAGATACTAAGACATTGTGTTGTGTTGCAGCCCCATGGTGTGTCAGCTCTGGGGCAGGCTTTATAGAGCACACCTTGCAACAGCTGCCAAAATTGCAGTTTCAGTCCTCCTGGCTCCAGGAGGAGAGAACAAAACTTGGGAGCGGGGGGGGGGCACGTATAGCCACGGGCACTCAGTTTTATTTACCTACCACAGAGGAAAAGTCAAAAGGTTCAAGACTTTTCCGATGATAGGCGACAGTCGAATGGTGCTGGGTCAGCAGGGAGATTGTGTGAAGAGCATGAATGGAAGCTAGTTACTCAATCTTGTGAAGTGAGAACTTGGGGACATTTGACAATAATAGCAGGCAGCAGGTGTTACCCAGAAGGGAGCAATGTTTTACACAGTGCATACTTAAACCACAGTCACACAACTTGTGTGACTCATTAGCAAGGGATGTTGTGATAGCCTGGCAGATAAAGGTGTTTGGGGGGAGTGGGAGTGTGTGTCAATTAATTTGTGGAAGATCGGCCCACCTTTGGCTATTAGCCAAGATATTCACAGCAAGCAGCCTCAGTCTGAGGTATCACGACATGTCTGTGAATGATTGGGATGAATGGAACAAGCAGCTGACTCTGAAACTACACTTCTATAAATCCCACTGCTGGAGCCAGAGCTCTGTGCCAGGTGGGTCACTGGCTTGGGGTGACCCATCGTTTTGACAGCTCTTCTGATTTTCACATATTTCCTCTTGCCTACCACAGGATGCTAATAAAAAGCCTGTGGCCAGAATGTGAAGGCATGTCAAAAACAGCCTGCCATGGTTTTGGGGCTTTGCCCAGGGTGCTAATTGCTTGTGCATTTCATGAGTGACCCATAATAGGACCCAGGCCCATGAACAGAGGATTCTCTCCAGGCCTGCTGCTGTTCTTGATGGTCATTTCTCATTTCCTGCAAAGCGTAGTTTGCACGATGGCAGACAAACTGTTGGTGGATCGCAAAAGGGGCACCCAGGAAGCAGTGACATTTGAGGTGGTTCAAGACGGGTGTATTTGAGAATGAAAATTTGTAGAACTCTTGTAGTTTTGAGATGAAGCTACAATAGATCTGCATTGTGTCTATTGGAATTGAGCTGCACTTAGGGACAAATGTTTCTGAGATCCATTTTGTATTGGGAGGAGAACTCGAGAATGATTGTGTTTTGATTGTGTGGTTTCAGGCATCTGTTTTGCTACAGATCCTGCAGCTGATATATATACACCCTTCTTGTTGCTCAAAGTCTCCCCTCTAAAACCAGCTGCTTGTTTATTGGTGGCTTTCGACTTCACCAACTATCTTGGCTTGCAAATGTATGACAGGTGTGAGCCTAGACCCCGCAAAACAACAAAATTCCACTGCAGCCCCAATGTGGTCAAATCCTGTAGATCCCCTGCCCTAGCCTGCTGAACACGTAACTGTGAGAGCCTCCCTCTTTAGCAGGTAAGTAAAAGGTAAAAAGGTAAAGGAGGCCCTGACCATCAGGTCCAGTCGTGTCCGACTCTGGGGTTGCGGTGCTCATCTCGCTCTATAGGCCGAGGGAGCCAGCGTTTGTCCGCAGACAGCTTCTGGGTCATGTGGCCAGCATGACAAAGCTGCTTCTGGCAAACCAGAGCAGCACACGGAAACGCCGTTTACCTTCCCGCCGGAGCGGTCCCTATTTATCTACTTGCACTTTTATGTGCTTTCGAACTGCTAAGTGGGCAGGAGCTGGGACCAAGCAATGGGAGCTCACCCCGTTGCAGGGATTCGAACCGCTGACCTTCTGATCAGCAAGTCCTAGACTCTGTGGTTTAACCCACAGCACCACCTGGGTCCCTTGCAGATAAGTGTCTGTGTCTGTGTGCAAATATTCTGGATACATGAGCATTCCAAAGTTTGACATCCCCCTCACCCAAAAGTCAAGCTTTTGGGAGTGCCTGATTTGACAGCTCGCAGAAGGCTCAATTGTGTTCACAGAATGCCTGCCTCCACAATCTCCTTCCTGTGCCACCCAAGGTCTCAACAACTTACTGGTAGTGGAGAGCAATACCCAGAGCTCATTTTGATTGTTTTCTCGCATGGCCCCAAACTATTTATCTCTGTGGCTGCGATCTCCTGGGTGATGTGGATGCCATTAGGCAGTTGAATTCCTATGCGCCCTCTGTCCGTTTCCCACCCTCCGATCGCACCCCTTCTGCACGGCCCCGGGCATTGGCAACCCATGCTACGCCACTACCTTGGGGTCCCTCCCAAATCTACAAATCCATGATTCTATGATTCTAAGTAAAGTCCCAGTGAGTTCAGTGGGGCTTACTCTCAAGTATGTGTACATAGTAATTCTCTGAATGCCGTTACTGCAATGGAACATTGGTTTTATGCTCTGGGAACAGTGGACTGCCTTTGGGAGCTCTTCAGATGTTTTTCAGTAAGAACAAGATAGAAATTGCATGCAAGCTTCCATGAATGACAGCTCACCCGCCACATCCGATCTTTCCTGGTAATGTGCAGTTATATGACATGGCGGGGCATGTTGTCTGCTCATGTGCAACAAAAGTGAAGCCAAACAGCCCTAGCCAGCGCTCTGTGTGAATACAGAGTGTGTGCCCTGCATGTTCTAGAATATTCTGCCAGGGTTCATAGGTAGATGGAATTGCTACCTTACCAGTAATAAGTTTGAAAACCGCTGCCAAGCCAGAAAGAAGTCATGGTCTTTTAAAACCAATTGCATTTTTTCTTGATAGAGCTGTTTGATCCAGTTTATTACTACAGTGGTACCTCGGGTTAAGAACTTAGTTCATTCTGGAGGTCCATTCTTAACCTGAAACTGTTCTTAACCTGAGGTACCACTTTAGCTAATGGGGCCTCCTGCTGCTGGTGCGCGATTTCTGTTCTCATCCTGAAGCAAAGTTCTTAACCCGAGGTACTATTTCTGGATTAGCGGAGTCTGTAACCTGAAGCGTCTGTAACCTGAAGCGTCTGTAACCCGAGGTACCACTGTGCAGGGAATGTCAGTTTTAGAATCATGTGCGAATACATCTCTGAGTATGCCAACCATCACTAGGCTTTTCAGTGCCAGTGTTCTCCAGGCTGATGTTCCCACGAGAAGAAAGCCAGATCTCTGAGAAAGGCAGAATGCAGATTTGGTATCCTTCGCTGCTCAAAGGTAAAGGGCAGGGTTGAGAGGTTGCATGTTCCTGGCCTGTTTATCTGTCCTCTTAGCCTTTCTTTTGAGGAGATTTTTGACTAACGCCCCGTAGAGCAGTCTGTTCTGTCCTTTTATCTGCTCATCCATTGAAAATATTTCATCTTTTATATCTGTCAGTCTGTATGCCCATTGAGAAGGCACCTCCGATTTCCCGTATGAAGTGGAAGAAAATGGTCTTTAGGCTGCTTGGGGCTTTGCCACCCTGTTGCTATGCCGCCATTTTAGGGGAGCGCAGGGTTGGCGATGTGCTCCCATCTCACTCCTGTTTCTGTCTCCTTCGCCTTCATCAAATGGCTGCAGCAAGCACAGGCTGCTCGTAAAACCTGGCTGCCAACGGGTACCAGGGCAGTGCCAAGTCTCCTCTTAAAGAGACAAAACACCTTTTTTCTTCATGTGGGATTAGCAGTCCAGCTGCAATTAGACAACAGAGGAGGCTGGAATATAGCTTAAAGAGGTACCTTTTCAACCCTCCATGCAAACAACCCCATTCTATGTTTCTTCTCTCCTTCCTCATGGCATATTTAGATCCCGAGGGGAACATGTAAGGCAGGCTCTGAATCCTTATTCTTATTCTGTCTTCTGTTCTCCCCATTCAGTCCTATTCCCCTAAACATCACTATTCCTACTATTATTCCTATTTTATCACCTGCTTATTTATTATTCTAAATGTGGAAATAACAACAGCAACAACAACAATAAATAACATCAGAGCTGAGGGCAGACCCAGGAGTTGCTGCTTCCTACACTTTCCCCTTCTGCTGCTTTCCCTAATTCCTGAAGACCAGAGACATCCGCCCTTCTCCTGGTCCATTTGTTTTGCCAATGCACACTTTCCTGGAGCTAGATCTGTTGCCGCTGAGCCTCAGCTTAGGCTGTGCCGGAGTACCATCTCAGTCCATAATGTTTGATTTAGAAATATGGAGCAAAGAAGGTATATCTTTGGCTTAACAATAGTCCATATAATATTTTAATTGGGCCAATCAACCAATTAGCTACCTATTAAAGGCTTTTGGCAGCAGAATTTTGAATAATGGTTGGCTCAATAAAAGCTATTTCCTCGCTTGTTCTGTGTCATAGGGTCCTCCTTCATTTCCTGATGGGGCCAACACAGCAACCAAGGCTTTGATCTGGTGTTTTATTAAGTCAAGGGTGTTGTTTGAAGCCTTACTTGGAACTGAGATTTGGTGGCTCTTCACTTGGGTTGTGGCTCCTCTACCAGCTCCTACTGCCATGAAGTGGTGCCATCTAGTGGCAGGAGTGTGCACTGTAGTACGACATGACTCTTTCCCTGACACAGTGGCTCTTTGCAACAATGGCCCCAGATCTATGGTACTTCTTGCTTTCCAAAAAATCTCAGTTTTCCTAAATGCCAAGATTACACACACACTTCAATGATTTGTGCTGTGTTTGGGAAAGAAATGGCAATCATCTGCAAAGTGCTGCAACCCCTGCCCTTATCACTCATGGTGTCTCTGCTGTCTCCTGCCTTTTAAGGGTTTTATACATTCTGAATGTCTGCATTATTGCAGTAAAAATACAAAAGCTGAATTTCTATGGGTGGGCCCATAGGTTAGTGTTTATGCTTTGCGTTCAATTCCTTGTGTTTTCAGTTTTGTATAAAGACTTACATAGCTCTACCTTAGACCCAGGACAACCACTGCTAGCCTGTGCAGACTGTACTGGATTATATAAACCATTAATGTAAGCAAACTCCATACGTTAACATAGAGATAGAGATAAGCTCACAGCTGGGTTGGAATTTGAAATGCAGAGAACCCCTGTTTCTATTTGTACAGTGGTACCTCGACTTACGAACGACTCAACAACCGAATTTTCCGACTTACAAATGGGGCAAATGGCCGCAAGCGTACGAATTTCTCGACATCCGAACAGAAACCGTGGTGGTTTTAGATAGGGTTTTTTCGACTTACAAATTTTTAGATGGGGTTGCTTCGACTTACGAATCTTTCCATTTCCAATGCATTCCTATGGGAAATCGCGTTTCCAATGGCGCTTTTCGACTTACAAATTTTTCGACCTACGAAGGTGCCTTCGGAACGGATTAAATTCATAAGTCGAGGCACCACTTTACCTAGCACCCCTAGTTGTGGAGAAAAGTCTTTTAAGACCGTGGTTTGATTTGAAGGTCCAGAAACACAAGGATCTGGGCAGGACTTCCAGCAGTGGGAATTCAATGTTCCGTATCCCCACTGCTCTTTAACATTGTCCAGTTGCTATTATTTGATTCCTCCATGTCTTTCCCTCCTTCTCTGTCTCACCTTATCACCATTTGAAATTGCCCAAGCATTTGAAATTATCGTAAGCCAGTTTTGGTTTCTTTGGTGCAGAAATACACCCGGCGCTGCTTACCCACCCCCTGCTCCCGCTTTATCTGCCTAGCCACCTTTCTCAGAATCTCTGTGCCGCATGCTGTTGCTGCTGCCGCTGCCATCCCTTTCTGACTAGAGGCTGCCGTCCTCTGACCCAGGCAGTTGCTAGATCCAGAAAGCCTGATGGGCCTCTGCAGTGGGGATCAGGAGCTACCCCTCTTGCTTTGGAGAGGCTGCTGAGCAGGAAATGGTGCCAGCATTGTTTGGAGAGCCTGTATATTCCCCCCTCCCACCTCCTCCTCTGTGCCCTTGCCAATCAGAGGCCTCCAAATCATCACTGCCCCAACCAGGAGGGCTAGGCAGATGCAAAGTACCAGCAGCTTCCCTTAGTTATGGGATGTAGAGGAGCAGGCTCTGGGCCAATGCAGGCGTTGCTGTCTTTTCTTGTTCTTTATGTGCCCTGAGAAATATGAGGAGAGGGATTTCATCAACAAAAGGCGAGGGCATGGATTTCCTTTAGTAGAGGGTCTTTTTCATCCTGCCAGATCCGAATAGTTTGCTTGAAGAAAGGGCAGGTCTGGAGAGATGAGCATGAAATATGCTTATGCCCTGATTCTACAGGATCAGAATCCAGATCAAGAATTGAAGTACTGATACGGTACTCCCCAATTCCAACAGATAAGAAGACCCTGGTGGGGACCGTTATGTTGAGAGGACTGAGACAGTTACAGGCATTTGGAGAAAGGGAGATTATTATTGGGGATGATTTCAATGTGCTTCAGAATCCCCAAATGGATAGAAGAAACAAACATGATAAAATCACTCAAGCTCTTTAACAAAAAGCTCAAGCAGCTTTGAACTTTTCAAATGGGTTGATGTTTGCAAATCCTATAATATATAGAGGGGGGAAGTTGTACCTTCTCTTCTATACCTTCTCATAACTCCTCATTTTTAATATGTTTTTTTTTCCAAAAACACATATGATCTAAATTCTTTCTCACCAAGTATTGGGGAGAGGGGAACCTAACATAATTTCAGATCATGCACTTATTCAGGGACTTCTGCAGGTTGAACAGCCTAGCCATCAGTATTGACATTGGAACTGTTCTGCAGTCCCCTGCACTTGATCAGATCTTACCAAGCTTGAACTTCATGCTTTTATGGGCACCACTGCGAAATACGGATAATTAAGCGGTATATAAATGCCATAAATATATATATATTTTAAAGTACACCCGTACCTGCCTGCTAGTGAGCTACTCTCTGTTAACTGTGGAGTAAAACATTGCTGGAACATTCAATGTGCTTGTGAAACTTGTCAAGCCATATGTACTGATACACTTACCAAAGGCATTAGAATACCACCCTGCACTGCCATAGTCAGGGCACGCACCTAGGTTTTTATGGTATTGAAGCCATGGTGTTGACATTGGTCCACATTGGTGAAACGTTTATCTTCATTGCATAGTCTTAGAAGCTACTGCACTTCACCATTCACAACTGCACCACTGCTTAGAAGCCCCATCATAGGAGCCAACTCCTAGGGGCCATGAGGTCTACTCCCCCCCAATAAAATACTTGAGGATGCCGCCCCTCCCCCCAAGGTTGATGGTCATTGCCATTCAAATGGCGTGCATGCATCACATCATGTGATCAATTATGTGGGGCAGGGCTCACTTGGCCCCCAATGTTTTATTCAAATTGGCACCCCTGAGCCCCATGGATTCCAATGGGGCTCACTCACAGGTAAGTGTGTACCACTACTACATTAAGAGTTACTGTAGAGGTGCTGGGGCTATTTATTATTATTATTATTAATATGTGTCTGTAGATAGGCTTACGCGAGAGAGGAGGGGAATTGGGTGGATGTGGTTGAGTGAATCCTTGGTGAAGATGGATGAAACTTGGCATGGCTTAGAAGAGTTTAGTGGCTCCCAGTGATCATCATCAACCACCACCACCTCCACCATACTTTTACTAGGACTGATAAAATTGGGTGGTATTCAATGCTAGTCCTACTCAGTTAATAGACATGCCTGACTTGGCTTCGTTAATTGGTTTCACTCTGAGTAACACCTAGTTGAACACAACTCAATATCATGGAGCAAGCTTTTGAGTTCTCCAGCATGCTTCATCAGGCTGGATGCTGGCAAAACAGAGGGAGGGAGAAAAATGTGTAGAGTTGTTGCTCCAAAATCTGCAGCCTTAAAATGGAATGCAGGCCAGCTGATGCTGACATAACTGGATTGGTTCACTAGGACAAGACAGATGGCAGGGTGCACCCAGGGACCCAGGGTGCTACTGAGACAAAGAAAGCAATAATACTGTACCTGTCACCCAGTTTTTGAAATATAAAATCTATCAGTTACTTGGTTCTGTTTCCACTCTGTCCAGCCCTAATCAAAACACACAAGTTTCTTTTGAGGCAGAAGTGAAGACAAACATGCTAGTTTTAAAGCTGGAGCTTTTACAATGCACATAGTTATCACATCCAGGTGTTAACAGCCTGACCTTCCTCTAGAGACCATGACCCTTCCTGCTTGTTTTCATCCCCTTTCCCTTAGGCACAGGAAGAGTTTTCCTGAAAGGCTGTCGTCATAGGTCCTCCTCTAGATGGAGCAGAAGATCTGCGTTGTGGAGCTTCCTGAGTAAAGTGACAAGAGATTGTGAAGGGATCATCTGCTGTGTCAGGCCTAAGAGAGCAAGCTGAGCTTCCAGGAGAGCTGCCTGTGTGCTAGTTCAGAGAGCTTTTCCTCCTGGAAATATCCTCCTGGAAGCTCAGCTCACCTTTAGGCCAGGCACAGAAGATGAATCCTTCTCAGTCCACTGCCATTTAACTGAGGAAGCTCCATATAAAGGGTATCTATGAGCTAGACTTGGACCAGGGAAGTCCAGGTTTGAGTTCCCATTCATCCATGAAGCTCACATGACACTGGGTCAGTCATCATCTCTCAGTCTGATCTACCTCACAGTCTCGTGGTTGTTTTTGTGAGAATAAAATAGTGTTACTTAGAGGAAAGTAACTCTTCATGGGGTCACGAAGAGTCGAACACGACTAAACGACTAAACAACAACTTACAGGAAAGATGAGTTGCTTGGAGTTGCTTGGAGGAAGGAGGGGTTAAAATAAAATAAAATGTATGTGTGACTATTGGGTAAGCTGTCAAATGACTTAATGGGGAGATATATGAGTGAATAGGTAAATATGGGATGGTAGTGGATTGGCTAGACAGCTCACCAAGTGCACACTGAGGGTTGCAGGTGGAAGATATATAGATCCATAGCTAGGTCTGCACATGAAGGGTGGACCTCACAAATGATGAGCTTCTCAGTGAAGTCAGCTGGTTTCTCGGAGGAGACAGGACATAACACGTCTTGAGGAGAGGAGCTGTGCATGGGTGTCAAGGTGCCCCTCCTCCCCAGTCAGTCATCTCATAAAATGTACTGGACAGGACAAGGTTAGCTTGCTGAGCCCTTGCAGAAGCAGGATAAGCAAGCAGCATTATAAAGATGCCTGTAGCATAGATGAGTGGTGGCAGCTGAGCTTACTAGACAGTGACAGGGAGTGTTTGGGGCCAGGCCATGCCTGGGTGGGTTGTAGGGCCTGGCCTGGCGCAGTCCATCTGTTGCATTGTCATTCATGCCCTTTGTGTGTGTTTTGGTGAGAGAAGGGGCGGGCAGGCGCTCAACAGCTAGCCAGAGTGTGTGGCTGGGCTGGCTTCCAACCTGCCTTCCATCCGTGACCTTTAAGGAGCAGAGCAGTGCAAGGAGCTCTTTCAGGCAGGGCCATCCCAACCTGCAGCTTATCCAGTGGCTGCTTGTAGGTTCCTTTGCCAATAATGCAGTGGGAGGAGCTTGAATGATATTGAATAATGCTTGAAGAGAGGAGCTTCAAAAAATAAATAAATCCATCATGCGCTACCTTGGACCTGTGCCCTATCCATTTAGTTACCCCTTGCCCTGTACTGCTGCTTCCAGTCCAGAAGCTGGTTAGATGTTAGGATATTTGAAAACACACACACACACACACACACACAGAGAGAGAGAGAGAGAGAGAGAGAGAGAGAGAGAGAGAGAGAGAGAGAGAGAGAGATGTCTTTGGCTGATTTCCGGAGAGGCGTAATTAACAGCAGCTTGATATGCAGGAACTGTTAGGTGACAGTTTTGCTCTCCATGCTGTGAAGAGCTTCACACTGTTGATTTCTGCACATGATCTGAAAGGCATAGGAACAGAATAGATCTCAAGTGTCCTGCAGCTTTCAGTCCAGCAAGGATCAGGCCAGGGGGATCCTATGAGGAGCCAGTGGGAGCCTATCAGGACCAGCCCACACATGAGGAAGGGGGAAGCAGCCGCCTCGGGAAGTAGAAGCCCCCACGGGCACCCAGCTGCCTCAGGTTGACACCGATTTCCAGCGAGATGTCGCTGGAACCTGCTACTACAGCTGCCCAACCTAGGTAAGGGATGCTTCAGCAGTGGTCAGAAGTGGTGCCATTTCCTGTTTCACCTCAAGTGACAAAAGAGGACATGGCTTCCGTGGATCCTGTTTGGCCTTATATAACAGCTGGTTCAGGCCTGTCTCCTTAGCATGAGCAACTTGCTTGCACAATGTAGTCTAGAGTCTCAACAAAGGATGACAATTCCATATGAAAGCGTATGAGCTCATCCACACCACAGACTTGAACTAGTATAGCAGTCAATCCCTCTTCCTTGAATTTTAATTCTGTGAGAGAATTAAGAGTATCTTAACAATTGCCAGCAACCTTTACTAACTACAGTTCCCAGGATTTTTGGCCGAGGGGGGGGGGGAAATAGTATAAAATCAGTATAAATACGGGTGTGGGTGAGGCGTATGGTTGTCTCTCAAGAAGTCCCAGATTCAGTCTATATCATCTTCAGCCTGTGTATACTAAAAGGTTTAAAAGGCAGTTTTTTGTTTGTTTGGGAGTTGGGGCAAGTTTGTCTCTTCTGTCCCATGCAGCTCCTTTCCATGCCAACCGGAGGACAATTTTCTGTGGAGCAGGGATAAAAGCTAACCTGCTTTAACAGGTATTTGGAAATGGGCAAACAGGCTGAAGGGAGAAAGAAGGAGCTAGCAGAGATCTAAAAGACACCAATCCCAGGGGAGGTATTAGGCAGGTCTAAAGAAGCAGGATGAAGGGAAGCGGGGAGAGCTTAGAAGAAGGAGCCTGAGATGGGAAGGCAAGCTGGAGAAAAAGATGGGCCTAGAGGAGAGGTGCGCACAATCAGAAACTGCTCATTTGGAAGGAGATTCTCTTGCGGGTATGATGCATCCAGGCTATTTAGTCCCGGGGGGGGGGGGACTTGCAGGTGGTGCTGGACTACAGCTCCCATTGTTCCCGACTACTGGCTATGTTGGTTGGGGCTGATGGGAATTGGGGAGCAACAAAGTCTGCAGGGACTCAGGTTCCCCATCCCTCATTTAGTCTTCATAGCTAATGTTCAGCACTTTGACAAACTAGTGTCATAGTTTGATATATTTCTTGTGAAACAGCCCTTAGTAGGTGACAGGCAGCAGAATTCTGCACTGAGACAGAGTCCTCCGAGTCGTTTTAAAGGACAGCACCGCAGAAATTAGTTTGAAGTATAAACACAGAATGGATAGCAGTAGCCAGGCACACTGTGTTAAGGGAAGTGTGCAATTCCTGGCCCAGGAGCAAGCTGTTAAACTGGAAGCCTCCGTCACCGCCCCCCTCCCCCAATGTATCACAAGGACCACCAGCCACCATCATTTCTGTCTCGTCAGTATTCGGCTTAAGTTTGTGCATTTTGCAAACACCATGCTTGTTGGCATGGACATACTGTATCTGATGCCATATATTTCCTCCCCACTCTCCCCCCTTCTGCCCTTTGCCTAGGCACTGGTGTTGGGTGTGTGCCACTCCTCAATTCTGATTTATTGACTGCCCAGCTCACAGAGCGGAGTTTGTTATGAACAGGGAGTTAGGAAGCTGCAGACCCAGCAAGCAGGACGGGACATTCCTACATATCCCAGTGGGAACTGTAAATTCAGCACTACAAGTATCTGTGAGAGAAAATACACCCACCCCAAACATGCCATCAATCTTGCCTTTATGGGAAACAGAGCCCCTCCTGGAAGCACAGGAACCTCTCTTGTGACCATGCAGGTTAATAGGGGAAATTGTCTGTGTGTGAATTGTGTGCTGCATCCATGTGAAGAGAATGTCATTGCATCTCAGTGATGTGTGTCTATATATGTGCATAGAAGCCATAATTGCTGGTAAAGATAATTAGGGGGGGGACTTTTAAAAATGAAAAATAGCAGGGGTCAGCAAACTTTTTCAGCAGGGGGCCGGTCCACTGTCCCTCAGACCTTATGGGGGGCCGGACTATATTTTGAAAAAAAATATGAACAAATTCCTATGCCCCACAAATAACCCAGAGATGCATTTTAAATAAAAGGACACATTCTACTCATGTAAAAACATGCTGATTCCCGGACCGTCCGAGGGCCGGATTTAGGAGGTGATTGGGCCGCATCCGGCCCCCGGGCCTTAGTTTGGGGACCCCTGAAAAATAGCCTTTTTAAAAGATGTTTAGGACGTGTAGCAATTGTTCATTTCATTTCTCCTTGTGTGTAAAGTGCATTTATTTTAAGTTTCACTTTAATTTTGAAAATGACACAGGGCTGTTTCTTAACTCAATTGGCACAGTGGTCCTGTGGAGGGTGTTTAGTCCTGTTCCCTAGCGTGTTCTCCCAAATTTAAATTGCACCTCTTCTCTAAGTGCTCTGGTTGCCAACTGCCCAAGCCTGGGACTGCAGAGCTGTGAAGAAGGACTGACTCCTAGGAAGAGTGCTATGACCATGAGAGAAGAAGAGGGAAGTTGCTCCCACTTTCAGCCAGGAAAAAAAATTCTGCCCCAGATGTTAGTTGCCCCTGGGATCTTTGCAATGAATTGAGAAGGGTGCTCTGGCCCCAACAAAATGAACAAGTGCTTGCTGGGTAGTCTTTTGTATTTGTAATCATTCATAAGTTGCCTTAGAGATTGTTTGATCGAAAGATGGATGGATGAACACCACATCTTTATAGTAAATAAAGCTGCTATTACCGCCACAGCAGAAAAATATATAGGTTCTTGAATTTTTCTGCTGTGGCCTAGTAGCAGCTTCAGGTGGACATGTTTTAAACTAATATTTGGTTTTATTTTGTATCAGTATAATGGAAACAACCATAGTGACAAATAGGGAAACTAAAGAAGAATGAAGTCTTGCAGGGAGGGGAAAGGATGGTGATCAGTATTCAAAAATTCTGATCATTCCCTTAATTCTCCATCTGTGAGAACTTTGTACATAAAATATGCTTGAAGTCAACTAAGCATGAAGTTCAGTATAGGCTTGTGAAGGATCTAATTCAAATTTCTCTGACACATGTATTGGTTGGTATTGGTTTTTAGTAGTTTTCAACATTTCCAACCTCAACTAGGACTTGGCTTGATTATCATGTTTCACATGCTGGAGAATAGATATGAAAGTGTGAATGATGAAGATGATAAGCATTTATATAGCGTTTTAGAGTAAACAAAGCATTTCACGTACATTGTCTCAGTAAGTCATGCAACAAACTTGTAAGGTAGGCCAGTTTTATTATCATTATTTTATGGCTGGGGTATGCTGAGACTGAAAGAATAGTAGCATGCTTAAAGCCACTTCGTAAGTTCCCAGGATTTTTGGCCGAGGGGGGGGGGGAAATAGTATAAAATCAGTATAAATACGGGTGTGGGTGAGGCGTATGGTTGTCTCTCAAGAAGTCCCAGATTCAGTCTATATCATCTTCAGCCTGTGTATACTAAAAGGTTTAAAAGGCAGTTTTTTGTTTGTTTGGGGGTTGGGGCAAGTTTGTCTCTTCTGTCCCATGCAGCTCCTTTCCATGCCAACCGGAGGACAATTTTCTGTGGAGCAGGGATAAAAGCTAACCTGCTTTAACAGGTATTTGGAAATGGGCAAACAGGCTGAAGGGAGAAAGAAGGAGCTAGCAGAGATCTAAAAGACACCAATCCCAGGGGAGGTATTAGGCAGGTCTAAAGAAGCAGGATGAAGGGAAGCGGGGAGAGCTTAGAAGAAGGAGCCTGAGATGGGAAGGCAAGCTGGAGAAAAAGATGGGCCTAGAGGAGAGGTGCGCACAATCAGAAACTGCTCATTTGGAAGGAGATTCTCTTGCGGGTATGATGCATCCAGGCTATTTAGTCCCGGGGGGGGGGGGACTTGCAGGTGGTGCTGGACTACAGCTCCCATTGTTCCCGACTACTGGCTATGTTGGTTGGGGCTGATGGGAATTGGGGAGCAACAAAGTCTGCAGGGACTCAGGTTCCCCATCCCTCATTTAGTCTTCATAGCTAATGTTCAGCACTTTGACAAACTAGTGTCATAGTTTGATATATTTCTTGTGAAACAGCCCTTAGTAGGTGACAGGCAGCAGAATTCTGCACTGAGACAGAGTCCTCCGAGTCGTTTTAAAGGACAGCACCGCAGAAATTAGTTTGAAGTATAAACACAGAATGGATAGCAGTAGCCAGGCACACTGTGTTAAGGGAAGTGTGCAATTCCTGGCCCAGGAGCAAGCTGTTAAACTGGAAGCCTCCGTCACCGCCCCCCTCCCCCAATGTATCACAAGGACCACCAGCCACCATCATTTCTGTCTCGTCAGTATTCGGCTTAAGTTTGTGCATTTTGCAAACACCATGCTTGTTGGCATGGACATACTGTATCTGATGCCATATATTTCCTCCCCACTCTCCCCCCTTCTGCCCTTTGCCTAGGCACTGGTGTTGGGTGTGTGCCACTCCTCAATTCTGATTTATTGACTGCCCAGCTCACAGAGCGGAGTTTGTTATGAACAGGGAGTTAGGAAGCTGCAGACCCAGCAAGCAGGACGGGACATTCCTACATATCCCAGTGGGAACTGTAAATTCAGCACTACAAGTATCTGTGAGAGAAAATACACCCACCCCAAACATGCCATCAATCTTGCCTTTATGGGAAACAGAGCCCCTCCTGGAAGCACAGGAACCTCTCTTGTGACCATGCAGGTTAATAGGGGAAATTGTCTGTGTGTGAATTGTGTGCTGCATCCATGTGAAGAGAATGTCATTGCATCTCAGTGATGTGTGTCTATATATGTGCATAGAAGCCATAATTGCTGGTAAAGATAATTAGGGGGGGGACTTTTAAAAATGAAAAATAGCAGGGGTCAGCAAACTTTTTCAGCAGGGGGCCGGTCCACTGTCCCTCAGACCTTATGGGGGGCCGGACTATATTTTGAAAAAAAATATGAACAAATTCCTATGCCCCACAAATAACCCAGAGATGCATTTTAAATAAAAGGACACATTCTACTCATGTAAAAACATGCTGATTCCCGGACCGTCCGAGGGCCGGATTTAGGAGGTGATTGGGCCGCATCCGGCCCCCGGGCCTTAGTTTGGGGACCCCTGAAAAATAGCCTTTTTAAAAGATGTTTAGGACGTGTAGCAATTGTTCATTTCATTTCTCCTTGTGTGTAAAGTGCATTTATTTTAAGTTTCACTTTAATTTTGAAAATGACACAGGGCTGTTTCTTAACTCAATTGGCACAGTGGTCCTGTGGAGGGTGTTTAGTCCTGTTCCCTAGCGTGTTCTCCCAAATTTAAATTGCACCTCTTCTCTAAGTGCTCTGGTTGCCAACTGCCCAAGCCTGGGACTGCAGAGCTGTGAAGAAGGACTGACTCCTAGGAAGAGTGCTATGACCATGAGAGAAGAAGAGGGAAGTTGCTCCCACTTTCAGCCAGGAAAAAAAATTCTGCCCCAGATGTTAGTTGCCCCTGGGATCTTTGCAATGAATTGAGAAGGGTGCTCTGGCCCCAACAAAATGAACAAGTGCTTGCTGGGTAGTCTTTTGTATTTGTAATCATTCATAAGTTGCCTTAGAGATTGTTTGATCGAAAGATGGATGGATGAACACCACATCTTTATAGTAAATAAAGCTGCTATTACCGCCACAGCAGAAAAATATATAGGTTCTTGAATTTTTCTGCTGTGGCCTAGTAGCAGCTTCAGGTGGACATGTTTTAAACTAATATTTGGTTTTATTTTGTATCAGTATAATGGAAACAACCATAGTGACAAATAGGGAAACTAAAGAAGAATGAAGTCTTGCAGGGAGGGGAAAGGATGGTGATCAGTATTCAAAAATTCTGATCATTCCCTTAATTCTCCATCTGTGAGAACTTTGTACATAAAATATGCTTGAAGTCAACTAAGCATGAAGTTCAGTATAGGCTTGTGAAGGATCTAATTCAAATTTCTCTGACACATGTATTGGTTGGTATTGGTTTTTAGTAGTTTTCAACATTTCCAACCTCAACTAGGACTTGGCTTGATTATCATGTTTCACATGCTGGAGAATAGATATGAAAGTGTGAATGATGAAGATGATAAGCATTTATATAGCGTTTTAGAGTAAACAAAGCATTTCACGTACATTGTCTCAGTAAGTCATGCAACAAACTTGTAAGGTAGGCCAGTTTTATTATCATTATTTTATGGCTGGGGTATGCTGAGACTGAAAGAATAGTAGCATGCTTAAAGCCACTTCGTAAGTTCATAGCACACACATTGGAACCAGGGTCTTCCTTGTTTTCAACTCAATTTCTCTGACCCAACCTACATGTTATGGGGATGTGCACGAGTGCTGTAGGTGAGTACGGACCTGTGCCTCTCTGGAAATGGATAGTTGAAAAATTGTGTGTGATATGGCATCATTGTGCAAGCATTTCCATGTTTCCTGCATGCAGCAGCCTGTGAATTATAGGAGGGGCAAGAGATGCCAACATAATGATTTCACCTCTCAATATTTTTCAGCTACACATTAGTGGGGAGGTGCAGGTTGAAATGTCTGTAACTGTCTGCAACTGCAGAACCAAATAACTGGTTTGAAGAACCTGCTGATATAATTTGATATTCTCAAAAAAGATTAAGGGGCAAATCAACTTAATTTGCCCCCCCCCCAATTGCCGGAGCATGCTAGCCTGTGTGGGCCTGCAGTTCATTTGCAGTGGATGCAGGGACAAAAGGCATTTGCTTGTTTTTCTGAGAATAAGGCAAGCTCATTTCTGTGTGCATGTGTCACCCACTTGCGTTTATCCAGTCCAGAAACAGTGGTCAGTCTCTCTTTCCTTCATGTTTCCCATCCCCCCTTTGACAGGTCACAGTTCCGGCTTTTCCATTCTGCTAAATGACAAGAAAGAGCAGCTCTGTACTGGGAAAGGAAAGCGATTTTGTTTGCTCCTTCAGCTCCTCTAAAAGAAGGTTGCCAGGTTGCAACCCAGAGATTTCTCCTTTATCATCAAATCTGTTGCTGATCAGGGAAGATTCACTGACCACAGATTCTTCTGCCCATTTCCCTCCATTATAGCTAAAGCAAGCTGGCTTCCAGGTGTGCACCACACAGCAGGTGGGACGAGTGGACAGGATCTGCGGAGAAATAGCTGGGAGAAGCTACAGCTGTTGAGTGTCCCAATTCAGCAGTAGATCTAAAAGTGGGGGGAGGAAATGACCAGGCTTAACATAACACTCCAGTTTTAGGGAAGAGATGTTTTCCCCAGCAGCTACTATCTTTCTACTACAAAGAGATATCAGAAGATGAGTCAAGGGCCATGAGTCAACCAAGTCTAAAGTCCAAACGCTACAGAGTATAGCTTTAGAGTAACTTCTCCTTGACCTGGCGTGTTGATCTCTGTCTCTGTCAGCTCCCTCAACCTGACTTTTGAGAAAGCACCTTGGAGAACATGTAATAGTATGCTATCTGTACTATTTCAATGCAAAAAGAGGATTTCTGGACTGCAACCTGGCATCCTTTTCTTAAAATAGCTGCCACCCATCTCTTCCCCACATCTAATTTTTGGAAGAGGTTTTAAGGAAGGGGCCATTGCCTGTGGACTGGGCAAGACTGTCCCCTCTCCCACTCCCAGGCTGTAGATTGGGCAGAGAGGAGGCTTGCCAGGCCTGTGAGGGACAGATAAAGAGTTCGGCAAAGTGTTTCGTCTGCTCAGGCAATGGATCTGTTTGTTTGTTCAGCTGCTGCCTCCAGATAAGGGTTTGTTCTGCTAGATAAAAGCACCTTTGAGGTTTGGAGATCACAGCCCTTGGGAGAAAGACTAGTACGCCAGTTTGAGGGAGTCACGACACACCACGTTGGCAGACAGACAAACCAGCCTATGCACCCGAGAATTGTCTTCTTTCATGTGCATGCGAGATTGGGGGCAAAGGGCAGTTCAGTAATAGGGCAGCTAGAAGACTTTGAGTTGCAGTAACTAATACAGGAACATGGGGAAGCTAGGTGGTGAGGAGGGCAATGAAGTGTGGAGCACTTAAGAAGGAAGAGCCCCCACTGCAGTCATTTTTACCACTTCTGACCTACAATTAGAGATGGTTTTCACCATAGATAAATTATAGATGGTTATATCTGGTCTGTGACCGTAATAAATCCATTCATTCATTCATTCATTCATTCATTCATTATAGATGGTTTTCACCAACTGACATTCAGACCCTGTGTTACACGAGACCCTTTCTATGTCCATCAAAGGCTCCTGATTTGAGATGCAATATTGTTAATATCCATCAAACAGCTTCCCTTTTCCAATTTGCCCTGCGTAATGGTAGGCAGCGTGGCCTTGTCACTAAGAAAGTGGGCTACTGGCTTAGAATTGTATGTCTGTATAAGACATACTCCAACTCTGCCTCAGAACAATTATTTTGCTCTCCAGAACTATACTCAGGCATAGTCGTATATTCCTGCCCCACCTCGCAAGGTATATTGCCTGAGTTTAATATTTTGCTTATAACCTAGGTTTATTTTACTTATGGATTGGAATTATGTGCAAACCATATACCCCTAACCATGGTTTGTTTGGCCACCTCACCCTAGTTGCTCACCAAACCAAAAAGGCACAAGGCAAAAGCAGCTGGGAAACATAACAAATTTTGGAGAAACAAGCCATGGTTTATTTGCCAGCCTGGGCTCCTTTGAAGGAAGCTGTGATATATTAATTTAATAAATATGAATAGTATTTGATTGTCTGTGGGATAACTCATGCATAGCTAGAGTTTGTTAAGCAACACATAGGTTAGCATTATGTACAAATCAGGCCATTATGAACCTGACAGGGAAAATGCCAAAGCCTTATTTAAAACTTCTGAGAACTGCGTCCCGTGATATATTTAAAAGATATGTCTGCACCTATGGATGGCAGCTGTATCATGTCTAAAGAACTGTCAAAATATACCTGGGCCAGAAAGATCAATACACAATTTGCAGAGTTACTATCAGAATTTCCCCTAGCATGCATTTAAGCACCTTTTCTCTTTGTTGAATAAACAGTGATGTATAAAACCATGTTGTGCTATCACTCTGAAGTGGAACAAGTAGAAACCCATGAGTAAGCTGGCCACAAGATCTTGGTCATTCTTTGCATTTTGATATCTGGAAGCATATAAGGAAATTATGCACTATGTTGCATTATTGAAATTGTGTTTTAGAGTTTTTTGCTTTTGTGTGAGCTGCCTTGGGAGAGGGGCCAGGGTTCTTGCTGTGAAAACTCTAAACATATTTCAAATAAATATTTGAATAAATTTCCTTCCAAGATGGATGCACGATTGCATTTAGCAGTGAGTGGTCCTGAGACTGTATCTTTGTTCTTTAAAATCTGGTGTGAAAAGCTGTCCTCAAGTAAGAATGCTTTCTCACTTTTCTGTTCTCTATATGTCTCATGTATAGAAACAGGCAGACATTTATACTTCTAAAATGCCATTCTATGTAAGTCCAATATTGTGGCAAAGTACTGCAAATTACTTTGGCCAACAAGTATCTAAGATTCATCACAGACTATTTTCACAATTCAAAGGCAAATATCTTTAGCCATTTTCCACCTGATGTCTTGTATGTTTTATAGGAAACAAAAGTACAGTACTGAAGTAATGCTGGAAGTGGTGCTTAGAGCATAGCTGCCAAGTTATCCCTTTTTTAAAGGGATTTTCCCTTATGCTGAATAGGCTTCCTCGCGAGAAAAGGGAAAACTTGGCAGCTATGGCTTAGAGATCAGTAGCCAATATTTTCCCTACAAAACTAAGGGTTTGCTTTAAAGCCACATGAAATAGTCCAAAGATTGCATGTGCCTACTTCCAGCCTCCATCTCTGTGAGGCACTAATTCAGTGTGAGCTCTAGTCCAGAGAGGTTATCCATGTGTGCCATTTTGGCTTTCAGATATGAAAATGTTTTCAGGTCCTCTTTACTTCAGAAGGGGCTAGGAGTGCTCAGTGTGCCAGAACACTCACTGCCTAGTATTACGAAACAGCCCTGAAGAGATGGGCAAGCTATGATCTGTAGGATTGTTCATGACGGAAACTTTTCAGTTTTGAGTGGTTGGTGGGGAATAGCAAACAATTGGTAGCAGGTTTATCCTTAGCAATGAGGAAAGATGCATATGGGTGATGGTTTGGCATGCGTGCGCAGTTCTTTGATACTTGGATTTTAGCTAAATTTCATCTGCCCAAAGTGAAGGTGCACTTGCGGCACTTTCTGCCACAGGTGTGCATTTGCTGCCTTTATATGTTGGGGGAAATGTGGAACGGGAGAAGACGAAATGCAGACATTTGAGAGGGAATTGTCAGTATAGTCTGGAGCTTGTGTGGGCGTGAGGAAGATAATACTTGTGATATCTCTTCCTTGTGCACCTCTTACTCATGAGCTAAGAGTTCTTCCAGGGTGTTGTAATGAAACTTTGCAACTTTGCCAAGACAGCTAGTCAGTTTAAGGAGAAACTGAGATAGGGCGTTAGGTTTGCAGTATACTAAAGGCCAAGCAGATAGGCACCTTGCAACAAAGAGACACAACTGCCAGTCCCTCTGGCTCTAATGCTGTGGTTCTCAAAAGGCTGTGGCAGGAGAGGATGGCAAGTGTGGCAGGAAGATTAAAGGACAATCAAAAAAACATTTAAACATTTCAGTGTAGTAGAATATAGTAGAGTATAAATTTTTAATTTGCAGAATGTGTAGCTGCATTGTTTTTTACTTTCTGGGTGTCCCATGATCATATTATAAAGTACAGTGGTACCTTGCAAGACGAATGCCCTGCAAGACGAATTTTTCGCAAGACAAATGTGTCTTGCGATCTGATGGTGACTCACAAGACGAATTCGTTTTGTGAAAAATTCATCTTGCGAATCGTGGTTTCCCATAGGATTAATGTGTTCCTATGGACAAAAAAAAATTCAATGCATTCCTATGGGAAACCGCGATTCGCAAGACAAATTTTTCGCTAAACGAATTGACTCGTGGAACGAATTAAATTTGTCTTGCGAGGCACCACTGTAGTTGTGTTCTGTGTTATAAATTGAGCACTGCTAGGAGTTCCCTCCCCCCAATGTATTTCTTATCAATTTTTAAAAAATGCTGTGGCACAGGCAAATTTTTGTGCTGAAAATGTGGCCCAGAGAAAACAGTTTGAGAACCACTGTTTGAATGGCTCCTTAAGCGCTAAGCAAAAACCTTCTCTATAACCAGGCCTTGGGCCTTTAACTACAGTATCTGTTGCCTTTTAGAAGTTGGTGGGATGTTTTTAATGGATTTCTCTTTCCTCCTGGTTTAAATGCAACTATGTGGGGTTTATCGCCTATTTGGTTGTCAGTTTCTTTGGGATGCCCTGCACAAGATAAAGCGACTGACAAATTTAATAATAATTATTTTTAAAATGCACAAAAAAAACAGCTAATATCTGACTGAAGACTCATGTGAAAAACATGTCTGGTTCCTAGAACCTGCTGCTTTCATTCACTTTCTGACTGAAGAAGCAATTAGTGATCATTTTCTAATCTTCTTTATCTGGACAAGGCTAACCACTTCCAGGAGTTTAGGGTGAAACTGAATCTCTCTCTCTCCCCCCCCCCCCCAAGGTCAGCTTTTAAGGTCATTTTAGAAGGTGGCGCTGCAGTGCCACTCCTGGCGAAGTAGCAAACAGGTGATGATGACCAGGCAAGAGCTCTATGGCAGCATGGCATTCCCTGCCTAGATCAACTCGCCTTGCCCAGCTGATTGGGCAACTTTTAGGAGTCTCATAATAATAACAACTGGGGGGGGGGCTCTTTCCCAACCTTATTTGGAATATCCTACAGCCACATAATTGATGGCACCATATATTGGTTAGAGCTGTGATTTTTGTCACTGCCATTTGTTGAAGTTTTTTTTAGCATATTTTTCTGATGTTATTCTTGTTAGCTCCTTCAAGAGCTATGCTGGGAAGCAGGGTTTTTGTTTTTTAAAAAATCAGCCTTCCCAAAATAAATACAGTGGTACCTCGGTTTATGAACACAATTGGTTCCGCAAGCGGACTTTCCCATTGAAAGTAATGGAAAGTGGATTAATCCATTCCAGATGGGTCCGCGGAGTACTCATCCTGAAGCGTACTTAACCCGAAGCATGGGTGTAATTGGTTCCAGAAGTCTGTTCATAAACTGAATTGTTCATAAACTGCAGCGAACCTTCCCATTGAAAGTAATGGAAAGTGAATTAATCCTTTCCAGATGGGTCTGCGGCGTTCGTAAACTGAAAATTCGTAAACCGAGGTGTTCGTAAACCGAGGTTCCACTGTAAACAATACATTCTCTCAATCCTATTTTTCTCCTCCTTTCAGAAATAGAAATAGAACTTCTGATTCCTCATTTCTTGTCCTGCTCCCAACATCATCACCATTATTATTATTATTAACATTTATATACCATTCTTCATCCAAAGATAACCATAACATTAAAATACAAAATGAAAACACAAATTACATAATAACTTTAATCACTTGGGTTTTTCACAAATACCTTGAACAATATCTGTCACCTGTTACATAGAAGCCACATTTCTTATTTGCTCAGAGTAAAGGTTTTTCTTGTGTTTGCTGCCGGCTCCACCTCCTATTTATGGAACTGGCCCCGCCTCCCAAAGGTACTGATAGGTTAACTGGGGTTTGGCGGGACTAGCACAGGGAGACGGGCCACTCCAACCAGCTGGTGAGTCCCACGTGGCCAAAGGTGCTGCGCACGGTCTTGCAAAGGAAGGTGTGAATGCTCACTCTTGTGTGGATATCACAGTTTCTGGGACTACCATGCATTGCAGTGCAGGATTGAACACCTAGCCGCATTTTAAGGGTGGGGGGGACAATAGCAGTGCTTTCCTCTGCTGCCCCCACAGCAAGATCTCTTCTCCCATCTATTGTGGAGATGATATCTTGCCATTGTCGGTGAGTGAAAAGTCACTTGTGTGAATATTGAACAATGGCCAAAACGGTGCCTGTGACGGATTTTTTCGTGCGATCCCAAGGGAAGGCTGTTCAATCTGTGTTATTGAGGCAACAAACTACGTTGCAATATGCGCAGTACATTTCGTTAGATGGAGATGACACCCCACCTAAGAAATTGTGATGTCTGAAGCTGACCTAAAGCAGCATGGGTATCTGAAGTGCGTTTTGCCTGTTTCCTCCTTCAAGTTCTCTGCTCTGCTGATGCAACATTTCTTTAAACTGGAAAGAAAAACAAAATCATGATTTATTAATTCTGAAGCAAACCCCCGGTGCCTCTCTTGCGCGTAGTGTTTAAGAATTTATCTTCTATCTGTCCCTGGGCTAAGCAAAGCCACGCTCCTCCGTCCGATTGCCGGTTGCCTGCTGCCGGCGTTGGGGGAGCAGTCCTAGCCGCCAGCACTAAAATGGCTGCCAAGTTTTAAAATGGCTGCCAGCAGTCGCAAGGCCGAAAGGGAACAGTGTGCCTCGGCCAACTTTGAAAGGGAAGGGAGAAGGGATGGGGGGGAAGAGAGAGAACCAACTCTGAAATATTTCCTTAGTGCTTCCCCAGCTGTTGCAGAGTATGAGGCACATTTCCTGGCTTCTTTTTGCTTTGCTTTGGCTCCGATAGAGGTAAACTTGCAGTGTTGTTGACATAGGTAACCTGAGTTCTGCAGCTAGCCTTGCTGCGCCAAGTCTGGACAGGAAAGGGATGGGCTGGTTAACTCTTTGGAGGTCTTAGGCCTAGTTTGTGTGGTGAGCACAGGTGGTCTTACAGCACAGGGTTGAGGGGGGCTCAAAAGTTAAGGACAGCAAAGCTATTCGAGGTCACATAAACACTTCCTCTTGTATTTTACCCGCCCAGGTACTTCTCTTTTTTTGTCACTTGCTGAATTGTCAATAAACCAAGATAAACGTTTCTTTCAAGATGCCTAGAAATCTGTTAGGTAGGCCATGCCCACACCACTGTCTGTGGGTGCTTGGCAAGGAGAGATGCAAATCAGAGCTTCCATTTGGAGGGAAATAGGGCATGTTCCTGACCCTCATGGTTAAAGAGAAAAAAAGGGTTTTCTCCTAACCAAGAGGGATATTTTTTTCAATCAGCAGAGGAATGGGTTGGGAATGGGTTTTCTATTTTGGACACTGGGAAGAAAGGAGTCTTTAGCCAACTAGGTCTAGGATTCCTAAATACCATTTAGCATGGAAGTTTCTTTGAGAAATGTAGAAGTAAAAGAATTCAGGCATGGTCTGCTTCTGCCACCATAGCAAGTTGAAGACAGGATGAGTTCCATCTGTGAAAATATTCCTTTCAAAGCAGGCGTGACAGGCCCAGGAACTCTATGCTAGATGGCATCTGGAAACTAGGTACAGTAGTATTGAAAAAACTACAGAAATAAACCGATACACTTCAACTTTGGATTCATTCTGGTTTACATGGATTTGAATCCCCACCCCACTCAAACACTGGAGATGGGTTGAGGGAGTGGAAATAACTTTGGAATGCTTTGATAGTTGCTATGAAAGCCTGTTTAAAGCTCGTTAAAGCGTTATCAGTGTTATGGGATCTTGATACTTGGCCATACTTAAAATGTTGATCCCCAATCTGTGCATCATTTGTGCTGCATCTTCTTTCTTAGGTTCATATCTTTGCAAGACAATTTCAAAATTTCTCCATTGCTGCACACCTAGTAAATCATGTGACTCCTTTTCACTTCACATGCATGATAGTTCTATAATTCTTACAGTCGTCCTGTAAGGAAGGTCAGTATTATTATCCTCATACTGCAAAAAGGGGGGTGCTGAGTCAGAGAATCTGGCTTTCCTAAAGGAATAAACACATTACTCTTGCCCCAGTGCACTCCCACCACTGCTGCTGCTGTAAGTAAAGCACACATGATGTTAGCCACAATCCATATGCATTCTATTGTTTCTCAAGAAATACCCTGGCTTGATAAGATTTCCTTCAAACCAGCTTTCATCTAACTTGAAAATGCAAGCAGTAGATAAGCTGAGATGTGTACAGTTCAGGCAGCCATTGTGCATGGGCAGCTGGCAGCTTCCTTGAACAGGATTTTCAGGGGGTTGCGGGTGAGGGGGAAACAAAATCAGGCAATGCACATTAGGTGAAGACTTTCCCACCCCCTCCCTGGTGTGTACTGTACAGCAATGTTCAAATGTGACTTAAACATTTGAGGGGGATGGGGAGCAACCTCACTGCATTTTAAGCCACTAATGTACACATACTTGGTGAGCTCAAGGTAGAAAGAGAGTCAAACCAGGCACTTGCTGAGTTATAGTGCAGTCTTTTGGCCGCTGTAGATTCCAGCTCACCTGGCTGATTAAGAACCACTGATTCGAAGGGCTTTTCTTTTCTTGTCAAGTGCTCTCTCTAGAATTTGGCATTTCAATGTGCTCGTGCAATACCTCTAATGACCAGGGTGGACAAAGTCTTTTGCTTCCATCCCTGGGGTTCTTTGAGGCTTGAGAGGCATTAGCTGGTAAATGAAACCTTCGGGGAAAGTCGTTCTTAAGTGGTAGTGAGGCCTTGAGGAAAAGTGTGTGTGTGTGTGTGTGTGTGTCTAAGTGTCTAATGTCTAAAAGGACAAGCCAGTAAATAGCACAGCGACTTGTGGGGACAGAACAACGGAAGCCCTTGAAGCTCTGCAAAGGGAGCAGAAGCTAAAGATCTGCATGCTCCAGAGGAAGTCCATCACATTCTCTTTGTGTATATATATATATATATCCCCATGCCCCCTTCTGATATAATAAGGAGGTGGCTTCCATGTTTGCATGGATGTGATGGGGTGGTCCCACTTATTAAACAGACTCAGAGGAAACCCAACAGACAGTTTAGGGCTCACCCAGACTTTACAGCTCAGTCGGAGCAAACGTCAATCGCGCAACACTGCTCAGCCCCAGCTTTCCAGGCACAGGCCAAGCAGAAGTGTGGACAAGCCCTTAGCCCTCAACTCTTATATCCTGAACCTAAATAATCCCTGCCCTGAAACAAGCCAACTCTTAAGACCTAGTTGCACCTCATAACAGTGGGTCTTTAAATGTGATCCAGTCGCATGGGAAGTCAGGCTTGATGGGCTGCAATTAAAAGTGAAAAAAGGATTTGCAAATGAGGGTGCTGAAACTTTCCCGCTCCTGCTTATCACCCTGTAATTTGTCCCTCAAGGTGATTTTCTCCATGCCTAAGTCAGTTTTGATAGAGGAGCCCAGCTGGGGGGAATCACATCAGGTGACAAACTGCAGGGACAGTGGATAATTTGCAATCTGTTTGCTTTTTAATTTGGATTCTCCCTCTCTCTGTTCTGTATGAATGGGGCAGACCCATATTTAGTCTGCCACTATTGCATGTAGTTTTGACCTTCATGCATCATATTCCATCACTTAAGTGCTTCTAGGCAGAGGGGGGTCTTTCTAACATTCAGTCTGTTCTTCTGTTGATCTGTTGACAGTTTAAACCAGGGTTTCCCAAACTTGGGTCTCCAGCTGTTCTTGAACTACCATTCCCATCATCCCTGACCTGTCCTGCTGTCCCTGTCCCTGTCCCTGTCCCTGTCCCGCTACTTAGGGATGATACCTGTGTGAGGAATAAGCACAGAGCCATCCAGGATAGTATGTGTGTGTGTGTATTTTAAAAAGTTAATAGCAGCCCTAGGTAAAAGGTAAAGGGAGGGACCCCTGACCATTAGGTCCAGTTGCGAATGACTCTGGGGTTGCGGTGCTCATCTTGCTTTACTGGCCAAGGGAGCCGGCATTTGTCCGCAGACAGCTTCTGGGTCATGTGGCCAGCATGACAAAGCCACTTCTGGCAAACCAGAGCAGCGCACAGAAACTCCGTTTACCTTCCTGCCAGAGTGGTACCTATTTATCTACTTGCACTTGATGTGCTTTCAAACTGCTAGGTTGGCAAGAGCAGGGACCGAACAACGGGAGCTCACCCACTCATGGGGATTCGAACCGCCGACCTTCTGATCGGCAAGCCCTAGGCTCTGTGGTTTAGACCACAGCACCACCTGCATCCCTTAATAGCAGCCATAGGGGGCACCAAATTGGATTGGGACTGCAGCACTGATATGGTATTTTCATGTTTTTCCCCCAAGGGGCAAATAACAGCTTCAGGAAAGGAGAGGGAGAATTTAATTAGGAGAATAGAACTGGTGTTGAGGTGTGTGTGGAATTAAACACATGGCAGGAAATGCCATGTATGTTTCCGAGCACAATTCAGAGTCTTGGTGCTGACCTTTAAAGCCCTAAACGGCCTCGGCCCAGTATACCTGAAGGAGCCTCTCCACCCCCATCGCTCAGCCCAGGCATTGAGGTCCTCCTCTGAGGGTCTTCTTGCAGTGAGGTTACAGGGAACCATTCTTCTCAGTAGTGGCACCCACCCTGACATCCTTCAGATGTGAATGAGATAAAGAATTACACAACTTTTAGAAGACATCTAAAAGTTGGTGTTTTATGTTTTAAGATATGCTATAAACCAGGGGTGGCCAACTCGCAAGAGACTGCGATCTACTCACAGGGGTTCAGGTCAAAGTTGTTGAGCTTTTTTTTAAGGAAGGAGGTAAAATGTTGAGCTTTTTTTTAGGGGAGCCACAGTTGTTCAGTTTCTGGGGGGGGGGGGAGCCGATGATCTACCAGTGATCTACCGCAGACATCCAGTGATCTCCCTGTTGGACATGCCTGCTATAAGCCATCCAGAGTGGCTGGGGAAACCCAGATAGATAGGCAGGGTATAAATATTA
Organism: Zootoca vivipara; assembly: GCF_965207765.1. NCBI lineage: Eukaryota > Metazoa > Chordata > Lepidosauria > Squamata > Lacertidae > Zootoca > Zootoca vivipara. Next base: position 9,551,835 of record NC_142598.1, read on the forward strand.
CTACTACCGGTACTACTAGGCTGTCCCTGCCTAGGCACAACCACCAACTGTGTTACCAAATTAACCTTCATCCTTCAGATTTTGTAGTGTGCCTGTAGACAAGGAAGAAGGAATGATCTCATAGGTTGTGTCAGGCCAGAGATGCCTGCAGAACAAGAAACAAGCTTGGCAGAATAGACCCTGGTATTAGGCAGGTGAGGTGGCCTGCCTCAGGAAGCAGGTTTGGCAGTGCTATTAACAGGCAAGCAAAATGTCAATTATTTAGTTTGTTATATTTTTAGAACCATGACAGGGGTGCAGGGGTGCCATTTGAAATTTTCTGCCTCAGTCACAAAAATACATCCAGCATTTCTGAAACCTAGTAACGAACAAATCCAGATGGCTCCTTTGAGTGAGCAGTGCCATACTCTTCAGCAGTGGGTGAAAATAATCTCGGGTAATCTGGTGGAGGAAGGAGCACGGGCTTCCTTCTTGGTAATCTTGTAGGGTTGGAGCATGGAAACAAGAACCCTCTACTTCGTCCTGTAGCATCATATCAAAGGGCCTCTCTGATTCTGGCAATCAGTTGTTTAAAAACAGCCAGGTCTCCTGGCCATTTCCGTGAAACATTATTTGTTGCTTAGCTTTTTTTTGAGCAGCCTTCCTATTGACCACAAAAAGGAGTGAAGTGGTGCAAGATGCCCACACAGCGGGCCTCAGCTATTGCCCGTCATCTTCTGTTCTCTGTTCCAACCATCTCCTGATGTCAGTTTTTGCTTCTGTGTTTCAGAATCCGGACAATCAGACAATTCAAACCAGCAAGGAGATGCGGACATCAAACCACTGCCCAATGGTGAGTGAACTCCTGCCCAGGAATCAGATTCCCTGACTATTTGTCTCCTCACACAGAAGCCTTTTATTTCTCCCCTCCCCTCAGATGCCCATTTCTGAGGCCAGGTTGGGGTGGGTGGCAGGTGCTGCTGCGAATCAGAGGTCTTCGCCATCTGGTCTGGAATCATTCCCTTCATATTTGAGAAATAAATGTCACAGATTGAGACCTAAAAGGGGTGCTGAGATTTGATTAACGGATATGGCCAGATCTGAGAGCAGGAGCCCTGGACTCAGATGAGAAGCACTGGAGAAATGGAATTCAGAGCTGACCTAGAAGGGAGATTGCAAACTAGATTCACTTTCTGTCCAACTATGCTATAGCAAGCCACCTCCAGCCTCTTGTTGCCAACCCCTGTTCTCCTTCCATTTTGTCCTCATGACCCAATGTGCCTCTCTTCTTCTCTTTGCAGGGCATTTGACTTTCCAAGACTGTTTTGTGACATCGGGCGTCTGGAATGTTACGGAGCTGGTGAGAGTGTCACAGAGTAAGTCAGAGCAACTGAAACTTCTGGGTTGCTGTGGTGTTCCTAAAATGATCAGGATTCAGAGAGACCTGCACATGTGACCTCTACAGTAGTAGCCTCCTCCTCCCCTCACTTTCTTAGCTTTCAGACTTGTTGCGCAGTGTACTGTGACATCTCTGACTATGACTGGGTTGCCTTTCCAAATGGCTCTGTGGTCTTGTTGCTAAGCTAAGCCCATGGAAGCTGGATTTGATGAAGTGGAAGCTTGTGGTCAGATTTGAGAAATGGCTCAGATGGACATCCTCCATATCCATGCTCTTTTTAAGGAGTTATGAATGCAAGGCTCTTCCTCCTAATCACGGTCTTGCCCTCAGCAGCATCACAGCCTCATCCCTTCTCCTACTTAGCGCATTTACATTAGATGCACATTAAAGGAGCAGGGAATCCCAATTTCATATTGAACGTGGACTCTTTCCCTTCTCAGGTTTCAACACCTGGAAAGGTTGACATTGTCGCAAAAAGCTTCTGTCTCACTTGCTCTGGGCTTCTTGTTCTGTAGGTCCAACATGGATTCTAAGAGTACTTCCCAACCGAAAGGTTTATTAGTCTCAGGGAACAGAATGCCAATCCTCACAAGGATAGCAGCTAGCCCAAATGGACAGAGCCAGCCCTACCCTTTAGCAGAGTAATGGTTTTATTTTTTTACCATCATTAAGATTGCCATTTCAACTTTCTATGTCAGGCACTAGAATGTGTCTGCAAATAGGCTAGCAGGATCAGTACAGGAGGCACAAAATGCGACGGCAGTGACTAATCCTAGCAAGGGATTCTTTGAGGTTCTTCTCATTCCTATTATTGCTACCATTTCTAGGGAGGCCGATGAATAGGACCATCGTACGACCTCCTTCGCAGCTTAAAGTCCTGTTGAGGTAGTTGATCCCAAATATTGCCAGGATTAATATGAGCATTTTGTGACTCTCCTGGTTATTATTATTTTAGGCTGTTTTCATTGGTTGCATTAGAAATTTTTTGTTTTGTTCATCGTTTTACAGATGAAATCGGAAAGTTTTAGAAAGCAGGCTTTCAAGTTCTCCCCTTAGCTAGAAGGGAAACAGACACTCGGTTCCCAAGTTACCTAACCAAGTGTTGACTTATTTAGCACCATATAGTGCCAACCCAGTAGTGCTCTCTTTGGGCAATAAATTTAGTAACCAGAACCTGCTTCCACTTTTATCTTTTCCCTTTCCTTGTGTGCCATTATCTTTCAATCTGCTGCTTTTCTCTTTGGCAGTTTCCTGCACTCAGTAGCTTCAGCTACTGATGCTACTACATACCAAAATATAAACTTAGTTGGTCTTTAAGGTGCTACTGAATGAATTTTTTTATTTTGATGCTACTACAGTCAGGGCTGTAATGTGCATATCTATCAGCAGTACTATTTTTCTAGAAAAGGAGGCACCAGAACTCACTATGAATGCCTCCCTTGTTCTCTTAGAATGAGCGGGACTGAGTTCCAGCAGCCGGTACTGAGTTCCAGCAAGTTCTGGCTGAAAATAACAAAAAACCCTCTCTAGCAAGCCATTTGCTGATTTAACTGCTGAATCTCCTGTTTCCCAAAGCATGGGGAAAGCAACCAATGAAATCCATGCTGACCGGCTTCCTTGCACTATGGCCCCTTGCTGACACCATGACAGTGTCAGGACTTTTACTGGATGCACATTGCAATAGTTGGTTTGCCTTTCAAGGGTGGAATCAATTCTAGAGTATAGATGTTGGCATCTTGAAGTTAGCAAACTGCCTGAGCAACACCTCAGCAGAGTGCCCTGGCCTAGTTTCCATGTAACAGTTCTCTTAAAGGAAATAGACTGTTTTTGTAATTCCTGATGCTGGAGTCAGCAAATGTCTCTGGTTGTCAAAAACTAATGACTGAGATAACAGCACCGAGAGATGGAACTTCTTCAAGCCCGGTGACATCTGCCTTCATTCTGCAGAGCACATGGTGGGAATGTGCTAGTAGCCAGGATTGTCTCTAACTGGCCTTGCCAATGTTAGACCATACCAAACCACCTTTAATACCGTCATTCAAGAAGATGGCAGCTACTGATTTAGGAAGTCAGTTTGACATTTTGTTTCTCTCTTGATGCCGATCCTCCAGTCTCTGAGTTTTTCTCTCATTCTTCAGCTCCTGTTGCCACAGCGTCTGGTCCAAATTTCTCACTGGCTGACCTCGAGAGTCCCAGTTACTACAACATCAATCAAGTGGCTCTTGGTAGACGGTCGATAACATCTCCACCTTCTAGCAGGTATGTCTCCTCACAACTGTTGCATAATGCAGAAGCATTTGGAAGCAACTGATGCCTCTTTCCCAGTCTTCTCTCTCAGTCAGTCCCATTGTGAAGGATGCCTGGGCAGGCAGTAGGAGGACTCTCTACTGTTGTAAACCAATGCTTTCCAAAACCACAGGCCACTGTGGAATAAAAGAAAACAGCTGCTTGCCCTTCCTGGTCTTGCTGTCCACTAACCCCTCTGAACAAGAAAGCCCGAAGGCCTTCCTCAGCTGGTACCCTATTTCATCACTCAGTGTTGCTTATGGCCTGCCCTTCTGTGGTCTCTTCCCATTGCAGTTCCACCAAGCGGCCCAAGTCGATAGATGACAGCGAGATGGAGAGCCCTGTAGACGACGTGTTCTACCCTGGGACAGGGCGGTCCCCAGCAGCTGGCAGCAGCCAGTCCAGTGGGTGGCCCAACGATGTGGATGCAGGTAGGGGGCACCAACTTTGCACCCCCAGTTCACATAGATCTTGATGGGAAACTAAAGCAGAAGAGACTGGGCTGCCCTCTGGCCTCCATGTACTTAACACTCTTCATGTACCATGTGGGCTGCACAAATTCCTTTCACAGAAGCAAGGACCTCCTGTTGTAAATTCCATTCCTCCAACACAGTGGTCACCTTTCTACATAATGCCTTAGGTTTGTGAGGCAGGATTTAAAAGGAACATAGGCTCTTCTGACACATTTTCCTTGAGGTATTGTAGGCTGCTGCAATTTCTGGTCCTGATACTCAGAGTTTTCCTCTGCATCCTCTGAGATATTTTGCAGAAAGTGCAGGTCAAGTGGTAGCTGTGTTAAGGATTTTAAGGAACTGTGTTTGGACAGCTACCTACAGATTCCACCGACTGGAAAGAACATTTCAGAGGAGCAGAGATATAGTTGCTTATGACAGGCATGGGGTGTAACTCTTCAATAGACAAATCCTCAATATAGGATTAGAGGGGAGCCCAGACCTAAAATAAGAGAAATGAGGTGAAATGGAGTGGGGATGAGACACAAGGATAGAATGACAAAAAGAGAACCCAGGACCAGCAAAGCTGTGGCCTGAGACCAAGGGGTGTGGATCCAAGCACAGTAGTTGGATGCTAAGGCAATGTAAGCCCTGAAACATGCCTAGGTTTCTGGAGCATGGAAAGAAGGGACCAGTGGGGCATTATTCAGAACAGTAAAGCATTCTAGCATGCAGGCACAATAGAGCAAAGAGATAAATTGCACACATTGAACACAGAGATCTTCACATTTACATGATGTTTGCATAGAGCATAATACAATGTAGTATAGATCTGCAATACAGAGAATATGATTTCTAAATGTTCCCCGTGTCATGCATTGTTGGGGAGTAAAATGTTTAAGCAGGAAATCTACACTGATGCCAGAGAAGATGCTAGTTTGTAGATGCCAAGCGGAAGTTGTGAGTGACAGCATGTATTTGTTGGTTGTGTGCATGAGGAGGTCTCTGTGAATAAAGAGGAAGGGGATTAATAAGGAGGGAGGCAGCTTTGGTGCAGGTTTGTGAGAATGGAGAGGTTGCTACATGGAGTCTGTTGGGAAGAGGCTTTGCTGAGATGCAGCAGCCTCTGAGGTGAGGCACAGCAACTGTTTATACTGGGATTGCTTACTCAGTGCTGGGAATCAGCTGCCCTTAGGCTGGATCATAACAGCAATCTGTTTATCCAGGGATTCCTTGTTACAGGCAGGCTTGGGATTCAGATACTTCTGGGATAGGATGCTGCTGCTCTTGAATTGTTATGTGGAAACAGAGCTCTCTATTTGGAGACCAAAAGCCAAGAAGCAGAATATAATTAAAAACCAAAATGCTTAAACGGATGTGATAGAATGGATGGAGAAGAAAGGGATGGATTGGGGCGGGGATGAGATCAACACCCATAGCTCAGCAGGGGAGCATAGTTCAGCTCATTTGAGACCCCTTTGTCAATTCCTAGTCTTTCTAACTAAGGGACTTCAGATGCCAGAGCTTGACATGGTCTGCACCTGAGACTTGAGAGAGCTGGATTCAGTTCATGCTAATCAGGAGGTGGTTGCAACGCTTTGTCTGTATCCTGTTTTCTTGACTGACACACAAACCCTTTGCTATCATTTTGAAATAGCAGTTTTCTGACATGACTCGTGCCATTCTCTAGTTAGGGCATTTGTGTGCTTGCTTGGTGATATTTTTCTCTGCATTCCCAATGAGATCATTTGCCCATTTTGAAACGTGGAAATAAAAAATGATTGACAAATTCAAACTTCTTTACAAAGTTGAAATTCGCTGTGGAAGTATCGCCAACGTTCATGACTGTCTGTGGTGCGAGTGACTAGTGTGAGCAGGTTATATACCCACTTTATTAGCTAACAAAATTCCTTCCCACGCCAATCATCTCTTCAAATTCCTGTCCACCAGTTGCAGGGATGATTGTGAATCTGTGATATCCTTGGGGGGGGGGGGGAGAAGGAAATTGGTTTCAGAATAAAACACCTCTTACACTGGCCTTTTCCATTGGTCTTTCTTTCATCCTTTTTATATGTTAGCAATAAAAAATTATCTGACCCCGTTAGGCATCTACTTAGTTAATGACAAAGAGACATACAGTATATTCTTATGGGACTTGCTACCCACACCTTATAATAATAATAATAATAATAATTTATTATTTATACCCCGCCCATCTGGCCGGGTTCCCCCAGCCACTCTGGGCGGCTTCCAAAAAAACAGAAATTCTAAAATACAGAAATCCATCAAACATTAAAAGCTTCCCTAAACAGGGCTGCCTTGAGATGCCTTCTAAAGGTCTGGTAATTGTTCTCTTTGACCTCTAGTGGGAGGGCATTCCACAGGGTGGGTGCCACTACCGAGAAGGCCCTCTGCCTGGTTCCCTGTAACTTGGCTTCTCGTAATGAGGGAACCGCCAGAAGGCCCTCGGAGCTGGACCTCAGTGTCCGGGCAGAACGATGGGGGTGGAGACGCTCCTTCAGGTATACCGGACCGAGGCCGTTTAGGGCTTTAAAGGTCAACACCAACACTTTGAATTGTGCTCGGAAACGTACTGGGAGCCAATGTAGGTCTTTTAGGACTGGTGTTATGTGATCTCGGCGGCCGCTCCCAGTCACCAGTCTAGCTGCCGCATTCTGGATTAGTTGTAGTTTCCGGGTCACCTTCAAAGGTAGCCCCACGTAGAGCGCATTGCAGTAGTCCAAGCGAGAGATAACTAGAGCATGCACCACTCTGGAGAGACAGTCAGTGGGCAGGTAGGGACTCAGCCTGCGTACCAGATGGAGCTGATAAACAGCTGCCCTGGACACGGAGTTGACCTGTGCCTCCATGGACAGCTGTGAGTCTAAAATGACTCCCAGGCTGCGCACCTGGTCTTTCAGGGGCACAGTTACCCCATTCAGGACCAGGGAGTCCTCCACACCCGCCCGCCTCCTGTCCCCCACAAACAGTACTTCTGTCTTGTCAGGATTCAATCTCAATCTGTTAGCCGCCATCCATCCTCCAACCGCCTCCAAGCACTCACACAGGACCTTCACCGCCTTCACTGGTTCTGATTTAAAAGAGAGGTAGAGCTGGGTATCATCAGCATACTGATGGACACCCAGCCCAAACCCCCTGATGATCTCTCCCAGTGGCTGCATATAGATGTTAAAAAGCATGGGGGAGAGGACAGAACCCTGAGGCACCCCACAAGTGAGCGCCCAGGGGTCTGAACACTCATCCCCCACCACCACTTTCTGAACACGGCCCAGGAGGAAGGAGCGGAACCACTGCATGACAGTGCCCCCAGCTCCCAAGCCCTCTAGACGGTCCAGAAGGATGTTATGGTCGATGGTGTCAAAAGCCGCTGAGAGATCCAGCAGAACAAGGAAACAGCTCTTACCTTTGTCCCTAGCCCGCCGGAGATCATCGACCAGTGCGACCAAGGCAGTTTCAGTCCCATGATGAGGCCTGAATCCTGACTGGAAGGGATCCAAATGGTCCGCTTCTTCCAGGCGTGCCTGGAGTTGTTCCGCAACCACTCGCTCAATCACCTTGCCCAAGAATGGAAGATTTGAGACTGGGCGATAGTTGGCCATATTGGCCGGATCTAAAGATGGTTTTTTAAGAAGCGGTTTAATAACCGCCTCTTTCAGCGGGTCTGGGAAGGCTCCCTCATGGAGAGAAGCATTTACCAACCCGCGAAGCCCATCGCCCAGCCCTTCCTGGCTAGCTTTTATAAGCCAGGATGGGCAAGGATCAAGGAGACACGTGGTTGGTTTCATTCGTCTAAGCAGCCTGTCCACATCCTCGGAGGTAACAGATTGAAATTGATCCCACAAAACTTGACTAGACAGGACTCTAGCACTCCCCCGCCCCGGCCCTGCTCCCACGGTGGAGTCTACCTCTTCCCGAATCTGAGCGACTTTATCTGCAAAAAACTTTGCAAAACCTTGCTAGCAAGTCAGATGTCTCAGGAGAAAGGGAACTTCCCAGCTGTGTATATTTGAGGAAATGCTCTTGCCTAGGGGTCATCAACCTTTTTCATCTGTGGGCCGGTCCACTGTGCCTCAGACCATGTGGTGGGCCGGACTATATTTTGTGCGGGGGGTGGTGGTGAACGAATTCCTATGCCCCACAAATAACCCAGAGATGCATTTTAAATAAAAGGACACATTCTACTCATGTAAAAACACGCTGATTCCCGGGCCGGATTGAGAAGGCGATTGGGCCGCATCCGGCCCACGGGCCTTAGGTCGCCTACCCTGTTCTTGCCTGAAATTTTTACAGGGTATACATTAGATAGCTATGAAGTAGTTTGTGGACATTGCACAATTGCTGCAGGAACTAAGCAACTGTGCATCTTTGGAGAACTAACTGAAATTACCATAGAGGCTTCCAAGAACAAGAAAGAACACTGCCTGGTACAATCTATCTACCCCCGCCCCACACACTCACACTTGTAGACATTGCAAAAAGCATAACTCGGATCCAAAATGGGCCAGCAAATGGTCTATGGAGGGCCCAGGAGAGGTAGGAGCTGTAGGTCCAATCCTGCCTAGTAATAGAAAGTGAGTGACAGGAGATGCACGACTTCTTTTGAGAAGGAGCCTTGAAGAAGATGGCCTTTGCTTGGAAACACAAAAACAACAACTGCAAAGACTTAGTGAAATGGGTTGCTAATTCTCAGTGTTTGGCTGCCAGATTTGGAGTCAAGAAGCAATTTACCCTTCAGTCCGGGTAGAAAGTGTATGGAGGGCTTTTTCCATTTGCCTTCCCAGGCAGCATGTGGCACATGTCTTCTTGAGCCAGTTGCTCTCCAAGCACCTTCTGCACTACACCTGCTCTCTGTTTGCAGTGCATTCGATAGGATAGGATTGTGCAGTGGAACTGTGGGGAGTGAATGTACTTTGCACCTGGGGGCTGCTCTAGATTAGGCTTTTAGTTATGCATTTGTAATCCTGTCACATCATCCTGTGCTGCGCTTAGATGATAATGATCCCAAAGGTGTCTCCTCCCCCTCAGAAGCCTCAAGGCTGTGGAACAGGTTGTATTCATATGCATTCCCCCCTCTTTCTTTCTCTCTCTCCTCTCCCCCCTCCTCCTTTGTCTTGTTGAGTTTTGTTCCCAGCCATCTCAACAAATCGCCAATTAAGCAGCGCAGCTGCAGGGCTTGTGTGAACAGCTGGAGAGACCATCCAGCCGTCTGACAGGGACAGGTGTTCACAGCTGGCTGGCAGCCCCCCTCCCCATCCCTGTGCTCAGGTATAAGGTGTTAGGCAGCTGGCATGAGATAACAGGCTGGGGGCTTTTCTCTCCCAGGCCCCCTTGCCTGCTGCTGAAGTGCCAGATTGTGCTGGATTACAGAAGCAGCAGCAAACATGAAAACCATGGCCCATCTCCCTTAGCGGCAGTATAGCAGCTCCCACCATTCAAAGGGTGTGCCGCCAGTTTGCTTGTTGTACACACATTGGGATGGTTTTTTTTTTGTAATTGACAGCCCTGTTTACTGGATGGCTGTATGCTTCTGGACAGCAAATTCAGGGTCAGCCCACAGCACTACAAGAATAGGCACACACTCCAAGGGAATTAATTAGTGAGTAATTAGTAGGAGATTTGAGGTGATGTTCTAAGCGCTGACACCTCATCTATGACACTACATAGTACTCCACACCCAAATTTATTTCTCGGCTGCAGACACAACCGCTTGTGGTGGTTATTAAGGAGCCACTGGATCAATTGTGGTCTCAGGGCAGAAGCATCAAAGACCAAGCAACAGCCTCTTTTTTTTGGTCTGGGCAATATCCTTTTGCAGTGGGACCTGCAACAAAATGTTGTAGCATAGAGTGCTCCAGTTCAGAGTTCTAGCCAGGTAGCCATGCTGTTTTCCAGGATACTGCATTTCCACATAAATACTTCTGGTATGTGCCTCCTGCCCCAAACAGTCCTGCAGTCCTGTGTTCAGTCGTCATTGGAATTTCCCCCCTCCTCTGTTTTCAATGGGTTGTTTGTTTGTTTGTTTGTTTGTTGTTTCTACTGCCACAATCTTTGGGATTTCCAGGAGTGTGCTAATCTCTGGAGCTCTTGTGGCTGATGCTATTTTGACTACATAAGGATACATATTCAGAAAACTGGTTCATTATTAGCATACAGCAATCGTTCTCAACCCCAATCCCACAGACAACTGGAAAATTGCTGGGGGTCTCTGCAGAACAGTTAACATACGTTTTGCTTAAGAAATAATGCACATGCAGAACTGGCATTTTACTAAACTTCCCTGCCCCCATTGACATTGTTATCAGAAACTGCCAGCAGCATATTATGGAATAAACTGGCCCGGGCCAGGCGTCTAAGAAATCCCCTTTAACTAGTAATTGTTTACTGGGGGAAACAGTATTCTGCACCAGTGTTCTAGTGTGAAAATTATGAGCCCTAGGTCAAATCAGCCTCAGTCTCTGTTGTCCGAAAAAGACAAAACAAGTGATGGGCCACATACAGATACTGACCATTTCACCACCTTTCCACAGGGCACCGGTGGTCTGCAGACCACCATTTGAGAAACTCTGGTATGTAGGATGTAATTCTGCTGAAGCAGTTCCAAAAAGAGAGAAAGCATGAAGCAGCACTATTCTTTAACTTATTTGTCTGACTGAAAAATGACATAATTCCCACAGCTTGGGGTGGGAATCAGAGACATAATAATAGTTACTAAGAAAAATGAACGGGGAGTATTGTGGCACCTTAAGGGCTAGCCAACATATTATGGCAAACTTTCATGGACTACAGTTCACTTCATCAGATGCATCTGTTGAAGTGGACTGTGGTCCGTGAAATCTAATAGCACAATAAATTTGTTAGCTTTCCTAGTCCTCTAGGAAAGATAACACAAGCTAATATGCCAACCTGTTGGACAAGGAATTTGATTCACCGGAAGGCTTGTGCTGGTGACAGTTGTATATATTGAAGTAAGACATACTCAAGCTAAAAATAAGACAGAGGATTCTATTCATTGAACAGCAGCCCTTGAGAGGACAGGTAATATGTGGAACCTTAGGAGCAGGAGCTGCCCAAACTGCTCAGCATTTTTGCTATTGAAATGGCACATCTCACCCTTTAAATCCAGACATTTGTGAACCCCAAGTATTTATTTATTTTTAATTGCCTTCTACTCACATGGCTTTCTTAAAACAAGTTTTTAAACAAACAAACAAACAATAGATACTAGGGTACAGGTAGGTAGCCGTGTTGGTCTGGATCGAAGTAAAATAAAAAAAAAATCCTTCAGTAGCACCTTAAAGACCAACTAAGTTTTTATTTTGGTATTAGCTTTCGTGTGCATGCACACTTCTTCAGATACAGTGAAATGGAAGTTTCCAGGCACTTATGTAGAGAAGGGGTGGGGTGGGGATGGGGAGGGGGGATCACTCAGAAGGGTGGTGGAAATGGGTGATTGACTGACTGATAGCTGTTGATGACCGCAAACGACTGCAAATGGTTTTGCATGAAAAAGCAAGGGTTGAGATGGCTGAAGATCGCTTATCATGTATAATGAGATAAGAATCCGATATCTCTGTTCAAACCAGGTCCCTCCATGGTTTTGAGCTTGGTGATAAGTTGCAATTCAGCAACTTCTCTTTCCAGTCTATTTCTGAAATTCTTTTGTAGTAAGACAGCTACTTTGAGATCTTGTATAGAATGTCCTGGGAGATTGAAGTGTTCTCCTACTGGTTTTTCTGTCTTCTGGTTCCTGATGTCAGATTTATGTCCATTTATCCTTTGGCGTATAGATACTAGATAATAGATACTAGGGGTTGTCTTTGTCTATTTACATTCTAGTTGCTGAGGTCTTTTCTGAATAGTGTCACCTGCTCATTTGTTTCTTTGTATGCTTGTTTCTGTTGCGCTTCTGTCAGTGGCAAACACATTTTTATAGCGGTACCCAGGTATTTAAACAGAGCTACTTAGATGGAGATGTGCATGCATGTTTGTGGCTGCCACAAGTTCTTACTGGATTTTACCAGATGAGCTTTAACTCCTCAGCACTTGTGTGTCCCTGGAGAATATAGAGCCTTTCTTCTCCAACAGTGTCCTACCATTTCAACAATCTCTTCCTATTTTGCTGCTGTTCCAGTAGCACCTTAGAGATCAACTAAGTTTGTCATTGGTATGAGCTTTCATGTGCATGCATCTGAAGAAGTGTGCATGCACACAAAAGCTCATACCAATGACAAACTTAGTTGGTCTCTAAGGTGCTACTGGAAGGAATTTTTTAATTTTGCTATGTGGAATGGCAGAGTGGGGATCCTTGGGCTTCCGTGGCCTCTTTTTTATCTGTTTCTAAGGGCCTGCACAGCCACACACATATCTCCCGAGAGGGAGAAAGCCTGTGAGTCTTGGGGTTGAGGACATCAAGGATGGTATTTTGCTCTCTGGCCTCCCACCTGTAGCATACTGTTTCTCACTAAGAGTGGTGCAAAGGAGGGCCGCTTGAGTCTGCACATTCCTTGAAAAAAACGGCCGATTTAGAAGCAGTGTGCCTATCAATCAGACTATGCAATTGGTTCTGTGTTGTTTTGGAAGGGGGAAATGGTTTGAGAGCTCCTGAAAAATACATCAGGATAAGATCACAACATGTGCAACCAGTGAGGAAACAGCAGGAGTCATTTCTGGAAATTGATCCATTTGGAAAAGATAGATCCCTTGTGAGTTACTAAAACATCCTTGTATTTCTGGGTTTGCAGGCAATTCTCAAACAAATTCTAATAACACCCAAGTGGCAGGTCTGTGGGCCTTACTCTCACAGAACTGCAGGGCGAGATTGAGGCTTCAATTCTCAGCATACCTTCAGAGGTGGAGGGGCAATTGTCATGCAAATGAGCATTCTGGCAAACATAGATTTCATTCCCATTATAAATCTAACTTTAAACCTGCATGGAAATACCCTGAAACAAGGTCTTTCAAAGCACTAATAAACACTCTTCACAGATTAGTTCACATCGCTCAGATTACAGAGTGACGCAAGCGAGGTCCACCACCGTCTCAGCTGTGTCTGTAGGACAAGGGCTAGTTTTGCAGCAATGGGAGGCCAAAGAAGGAAACCAACCCTTTTCGAGAGGAAGAAAAACGTGGTGATCTAGTGGGATCAGCAAGCAAGCAATCTATTTGCTCCCTGGGCTGTCATTCCAGGCTCTCAACAGATAGTTAAAGTTTAGCTCTTAGTACATGTTAAGTGCTGTAGAAATAATATATGATGACTATGTCTTTGCATATACCACTTCTGCAACACATATTGGAATCTGACTGTTTCAGCGGAGTTGTTATACAGCGAGGAGGTAGCTTTTCTGCAGGATAGATGTACCGTACATGCCAACTGCTTCTTAGACCTGCAGGCAGAGACACAAGAAATTCAAAGCAGCCATTGCCCACACACTCTTTCCCATAGACCTGCAACAGCTGAATCCTGGCAAAGGGGGCCTATTCAGACTGTGAGCTGGTCAACAAGAGTGAACGAAAGAGCACGGCTAAATACTAATCCATCTTTCCATCTGTTAAACCATGCACTTTCTCCCTGATTCCTTGCCAGGACCGGCTTCTTTAAAGAAGTCAGGGAAGCTGGATTTCTGCAGTGCCCTGTCCTCCCACACCACCTCCCCGAGAATGGCTTTCACCCATCACCCGCTGCCTGTCCTAGCAGGAGTCAGACCAGGTGAGAACAAAGCCATTTTCTTAGGGGGGGGAATGGGTGGATTGTGGGCAAGGGTGGGGAGGCAAGGGACAGAGCTGTCTCCCTGAAAGGGCATGTCAGAGTTCTCAGCCATGTCGGTTCTGGCAATGGTCTCCTGCTTTCTCTCTCTCTCTTTCTCTCTTTCTTTCATTTTCTTGCTTCCTTTTTCTGCTGCCGAGGCAGCTTAACACGAGGATTGTATAATGCATCCTGGATCGACTTGGGCAACATCGAGTCAAAGATGACCATCTAGTAGTGGACTAGATGTTCTGGTTTGACATATGGCAGTTTTGTATGCTTCTATGAGAACCCTATGGAAAAAGAGTGTCCAGAATTAATTGGGTTTAGATTTAAATATCTGGAAAAACACATGTAGAATATCCATTGTAGCACATCAAGATACACTCAGGTTTGTATGTTGCATTCCCCCCCCCGCAAATTAGCTTTCTACCCCCAGATTAAAACAACAACCGCCGTGGAGTTGTAAGCACCACTGAAGGGAAGGTGACTTAGGCAAGTTTCGGTACCTTTCTTAGAAATCTATATTTTTCAAAGCAAAAATTACTTGCAGTGTATTCTAAGTGCCTGCTTAGAGACTGATTTGCCGCACTGATTTCACGTCCAAAATTTATTTATTTACTTACTTACTTTAGTTATTTATATACCACCCTTCAGTGAAACTTTCCCAGGCTGCTTTTACAATTAAAAATAGAGTAACGCAACAAAAATTATAAAATGTATGCAGTAAAAACGACAGCAATAACATGCAAAGCAGCAGATGGCGGAGTAGCATAAAGACTGTTCATTGCTAGCATGTGAATGGTCATATATGTAGGAATTAACCTTTTTGAATTGTCAAGATCGGAAATGACCCATTCAGTAGCAGCTCTTGTACATTTTATGCATTTTAGAAGGGTGCTGTGATTTGTGTTTGAATGGTAATGTAATGTAATGTTTAGTTGTGCCGTAGTGTATGTTGCACAGGACTGTAGTGTGTGTATGTGTGTAGAGAGAGGAAGGTATATCGGAATAGGGTGACTGCACCTCTTAGTGTGAAGTGGTCAGGTCAGGCAAGGAACAGAGTAAGCAGATTTAAGTAGACTGCCCTGAAGCTGCACACCCAACCCTAAGACATTTTTAAATTGCCTGGCTTTTTACACCTTGGATCTTGCCTTGGATTTCAGGGATGTTTTGCACAAGGCTCAGTCTTACCGCAAACATACCACCAGTTGCGTGTGAACTCATAAAATGATATGGTGGCACAACATTACTGTGGTGATGATCTAACTGCAGCAGTGATATAACGAGTTTGATTTCTCTCTTTTCCTCCTCCTCTCAGACCCCAGAGGCACATCTTACTTAGTAGGGCAAGCTTAGATAAACTGAGATTAATTCAATCCCGACACGGAGGCAGTTGCTGTACCAGCTCACTTCAGAACAAGGGGAGTTGGATCTTGCCTTTGACCTCGTTGCTGATGGTGGACAGCACATTTCCTCCTCCTTCTGAACACGCAGGAGTGACTCAAAGGAATGCAGCAGTGTGTGAAGTTGTCAGTATAGCTTTTAAAGAGCTTCTGGACAGCAGAAAGCCACTGATTCTATTTATAGAAATACAGTGGTGCCTCGCTAGACGAATTTAATTCGTTCCACGGGTCTTTTCTTATAACGAAAAATTCATCTAGCGAATCCCATAGGAATGCATTGAAATTTTTTTGAAATTTTTTTGCCCATAGGAACGCATTAATTGAATTTCAATGCATTCCTATGGGAAACCGCGATTCGCTAGACGAATTTTTCATAAAACGAATTCGTCTAGCGAGGCAACCTCCGCTCGAAAATTCCTTTCGTTAAGCGGAAATTTCGTTAAGCAGGGCATTCGTTAAGCGAGGCACCACTGTACTCAAAACACAACACACAGAAAATATTTATTAAAAAACAAATATTTTAAGGCCATAAAAATAATTTATGAAATAGTACAACACATACATTAAAAAAAAAACAACAACCAAAGAATGCATTAAACATTGGGCCATGGAATTTTTGCGGAAAGACTCAGGGAATGAGTTGTCAACCAAAACCAAGGGCCAGACTTCCCTTTATGCAGAGGATCCAGTACAGTACTGAATTTCCCAAGTTGTTCTCTTTTAATGAAATGCAGCTGGGGGGGGGGCTACCAGTTTAGCTGAGCAACAATGTCCTGCCCCATCCCATTTTCCAAATAAAAAATGTCCCCCAGCTACTGTATGAGAGGAGAATGAGTTAAAACACCTTCCGCCAGCATTTCATTGAAAAAGAAAATGTTGGGTGAAACAGTCAGATAATTTTTGCATAACAGTGAAGCTCGAGCTGAAGCACATATGTAGTTTGGTGGATCTCCCTGTGCAGAGAATTGGCCAGTAAGCACACCCTGCCTTGTTCTCTAGCAGTTATCACCCTCTGAGATGATAAAACATTTTTTTTGTTCCCAATCCCTGGAGTTCTCCCACCACTGTTTGCTCAACCACCTTGCACAGGACTGGCAAGTTTGAAATTGGCTTGTCATTGCCTAACAATTACAATCCTATAAATGCCTACTCAGAAGTAAATCCGGGTGTGGAATCTGCTTCCAGGTAAGTGTGTATAGGATTGCAGATTAAATTGTATATGATCCCCCAGAAGTATTTTTAAAAGATTGCAGGGGACAATCCAGCTGTAATGATACTCTCACTGTTGTGACAGGACAAATCTTTTCCATAGTCCTATTCAGTCAACCCTTTGGAGCTGTTTTGTCATAACATCTCATGGGAACTGCTGGTCAGGAACGGCAGAATGCTCAGAAGAGAATAAATTTGTTTTAAACAGATTTAGACACTGAATTTGGCATTTCTGACCTGATGGAGCCATGCTCCTATTGGACTGCCTCTTGCATCGAGCCCCCACTTGCAACTGAGCTGCTTGTGCATTTTCAGTAGTTTTGCTTTTTAACATATGACTAATTATATGCACAATTATACACAAAAATATGTATATTATGCATACAATATGTATAAAAGAGTCGGACTTCATTACTGCAGGATAATTGTGTATGTGTGTGTGTGTGTGCGTGCGCGCGCATACATATACACACATATATGTATACAATATATACAACATATACATATATACAAACATGTATATACAACATATACACACAATAATGCAATAAATGTTTTTATTTATAGCAGAACTGATAAAGAATTAACTCGCTTTTCATTGTGATCAAGGAGCGACACAAGAATTAGAAAAGATTCGTGCAGATAAGCTCAACATCAAGATTTTCAAAAATTGCATCCCTAAACTGAGATTTCTCATGAACAGATCCCTAGTTTTATCCTGCTGCTTTTTTCATTGGTGTTGCTCCCTAATCACCTTTGAGAGCAGCCTTCATTGGCTGAGTTTTGTTGCAATTTCTTTGTTCAATTTAAAATAATATTAATCCTGCCACCTTTCATTTTGGCTCATTCCATCTTCCTTTGCATTTAGCTGCCACAGAGAACAAGTTTCCTGCCATGATTCTACCTGCCCAATGCAGCCAGCAGCCAGTTATTCTGTGTAACTGCCTTGCTATCATCTGTATTCCCTGTTCCACCATCTGTCTAGTTGTGTATCAGTGTGTAGGAGGAACTTCAGCCACACAGGAGAGTCAATCCCCAGGCCACAACAGCTGGTTCCTTTGCTGACTCCCCTTCCCCATTTTCATGTTAGTTACTAATGTTCCAGTTATTCCCAAGGAGAGGAATATGTCTTGCCCTTTTGCCCTCGTGTGCTTGGGGGAAAGTTAGGTGTTATTGTCATTATATTTATTTGTAAAGTGCCTCCAATGTACAATGCAATGCAAGTGGAATAAGACAAGTACTTGTCCTAATGAGCTAATAAACTTAAATTAGATGCAGGGAGGAGGAGGGGAAACAATAAATGATGTAAAAGGATAGGAGAGGGCTTGGTAATTGTGGATGAATATTTTAAAAATGTAGTTCCCTGTGCTTGTACTTTATGGGTGGTGGTGGCATTGATTAAAACAAGTGTGTAAAAAATAGATTCAAGGCAGAGGACTTCAACATCTTGTCACAAAATATGATGGGCGATACATGCGCATAAGCAAAGGTACCCCCCTCAATTGCTGCTCTGTGTGTGTGTGTGTGTGTGTGAGAGAGAGAGAGAGAGAGATGGAGAGAGAGAAACAGACAGAGAGAAACACACACTTACTGCATGCTTATAGGTAAACATCCATGGATGTGGAAGACACGCAAGATGCGTAACACACACGGATGTGTGGCATGCCCTGCTCAGATCCCTCTGCATCTGCTTTCACATCTTTGCAAATGTGCTCACCCACCTGTGCTCTTGTGAAAAAAGAGCTGTTTCCTCACCCTGCCCAGGGTTGAGGGAACCCTCAATTCCAACAAATAAGACAAAATGGCGCCCCTTCCCCTTATAGCAAGGATGTCGGGGTGGGTGTTTCTGTTAAGGTATAAGCATCAGTTGGGCTGTGTAGAATGGAAGCAGCAGCATGGCATGGGGTTGTTACTGACATCTCTTTCTGTCCCCCCTTCCCTCTCTCTCTCTGTCTCTCTCTGTCTCTCCGCTTCTGTCCATCTGTCCTTACGCTCTCCAGGAAGCCCCCGTGCCACAGCCTCGGCCCTGCACTTCCCATCAACCTCCATCATCCAGCAGTCCAGCCCCTACTTCACACACCCGACCATCCGCTACCACCACCACCACGGCCAGGACTCGCTGAAGGAATTTGTGCAGTTTGTATGCTCGGACGGCTCAGGCCAGGGCTCCGGGCAGGTAAGAGCCATACACCTCAGCCCAGGGATGCCGGCCTGTCCAACCAGAAACCCCCCACCCTACAACCCTTCTCCTCCTCCTACCCCTCTCTGTCTCCCTCCCTCCCTCTGCCTGTCTGCCTGTCTGCCTGCTTGCCCAGGGCACATGGAAGTCAGTAGCACAGGAGGCAGGATTACGAAGGCCCGTGGGTCTGGAAGAAACGGGGTCTTTTTCTCTCTCGAAGGAACAGTTTGACTGACACTGGCTTGCTCTTGGCAGCTGACATTGGCCTCTGAAAATAGACAGGGCTCCCAAGTTACAACGTCCAGGCTAGGGAGAACTGCCCTGAGGGCACCAAGGATATTGGAGCTTGCTTTGGAGGGCGGATAAGAGGAATATAATTCATTCAGAAGACGGGCTTCTTTTCGGCTTGTCATTTCGCCTTGTGTGGGACATGACCTCCAAAGGGAGGGCACATGTCTGTATGGCCCAGACAGGTTTTTCCCCCCTGTTGCCCATTTTCTTGCCCCTCTCCTATCTGCCACCCTCTTTTCATAGGATATATTTCTGAAGGGCTTTGAGTGTTCTAAAACCAGGAGTATTCTGGATTCTATGGTACAGGAGGGGGTCCCAGAGGGCTGTACTGAGCACATTCTAGAATGTGGAACCTCTGTGGAATTGGTGAAGGTTACAGGGTGGCAGGATTCAGAGGTGTCAGGTTTTGCAGCCTTGTTAGATGGAAGAAGAATTTCATGTACCTAGAAGATGGAACTTTTCAGTGCACCATGGGCTTCAGAAAGTGGGGCCTTCTGAGGCGAAGGTTTGAAATCTACCTCGAGTACTTGTCTCGTACTAGAAAATACGCTTTAGGTGATAAGTTTCACCTCAGAGGTAGTCAAAGGGAGCCCTTCTGACCTGGCATGTGAGGAAGCAGGATTGCGATGAGATGCAGCATTGCCTCCCACATCAGCCCAGTACAAGTTTTGCAGTCTAAGAAGAATATTGGAAGAGAAATGTTCTTCATCTTTAAACCTCCTTTGAATGAAGATATTGGACCAAAGTTGCTTCCATACTAGACCTCTGCTTTACCATCATTTCCTAGAAGTGAAATTGAAACTGAACTAACAAACGGTATACTGTACTATAATGTTAACCAGAAATGCCCTTTCCTGTGATCAAGATTCTTCTATAATGCTATTTATGCACAAGTCAGTCACATTGAGCAGATGTTCCCCTATAATGCTAATTAAAAGTACAATCCTCATATCTTTTGCCCATTTTATCACTTCCTGTTTGGTGGTGAATTGCTCCATACCATAATTAATCAGCTTCTATTTCCTGCAGAGTAAGTGTGCTTTAAAATACTGGTTTCCTTCTATTCCCCCCCTCCTTTTCTTTGCTTTATAGCAGAATAGCAATATTTTGCCCTCAGAAAGAAAAGAAAAAAATAATGCAAGTAAATCAGTAGTGGAACACACACACATAGATCACAGGAAACAGAAGCTGAGTAAAGGGATAGTTCCTTACTATCCCACAGCTGCACTGAACACAAAGCAATGACTGAATCTACAAACAAGAAGCTTTTGATTAAAAGCACAGTATCCCTTAAACGCATCAGTAGCACTTTGCCTGTCAAGAGTGGTGCTACCTTTTACGTCATAAAAATGGCTGTATATTAGGTTTGAAAAACTCAGGATGGCTCCACAGACGGTGCTGGGAAGCAAGGATTTGGCAACAATATTACATGGACTCCTTGTTTTTAAAAGGTGAACAAAGAATGTCAATTTCAGAATAAAGGGCTAGTGTGGAAGCAACCCAGCTGGCAGAAGCTCCAAAGAGCCTTTATCCTACCAAGAAATATTTTGGAAGAGTAGCCATGTTGCCACAAGGCAGCAAAAAGACCAAGCCAAGCTGCTAAGTTTCTAAGGTTTCCCAGCACCCTTTGTCTTTGGTCAAACCTAGCATAGTTTCTGGTTCAGTCAAGAGTCTCCACCATTCACCAGAGCATCCAGAGCAGCAGTGAAACTGCCACAGAGATCACGCAATAGAAACACTGGCAAAACTGAAAGCCAAGGCGTCACCATGAAAAGGCTTGTGATGGCTCGTCCTCATGGTCTACATAATCCATATATCCCATGTTGGCTCCTGCTTCACTGAGAGCACATAGCATTGGACACCCATGCAGAATGAAGATGGTCATCCCTTGAATCCTGCTAGGACCTCAGCCAGATTAGAGAATGTGGTGGTGTAGGAAGATCAAGAAATCTAAGGAAATAAAGTTGGTGGGTTGCAGGAAGAGATTCAGGGGGGTCCGTTCACTATGGTTGCTGAAGAAGGGAGTGATGGCCGCTGTTTCTTTTCAGGGGTAACAAAAGTAAGGAGCCAATAAAATCACTTTAGATGCCACACCTTCAAAACATAAAGCCCTTTTTTCTCTATCCGATTTAAGTCCTAGCCATGAATTCCATGCTCTTTCCACAGACTTGTCATAAGTCTTGACCCCAAATGTGGTGTCCTATAACTACCATTCCTTCACTTCTTGATACATGCACATGGCAGGGGAAAACTGAGCTGAGAAAACAGTTTTTCCAAAGCTGATGAAATTAGATTTGTGATACATGAGGTGTTTTCTTGTATCCCCAGCTCGCCAGCTCTGTGACGTAACTGAATTTCAGGGATTTTTTTATTATTATTTAAAAGGCGTCTAAGATTTCTCTTTCTGTGGCTTAGTGCTAAAATTTAGATGCTACAGGTTCCAAATCCAGAAGGTGGACCTAGGTGACTGATACAAAATCTCACAACACTTTCTAAGGACCAGATACAGTACTTGATTTTTGGAGAGGTGTTTAGCATTTGCTGAGATGGAGAAGAGAAATCTTGTATGTACACGAAGGCATTTTATCAGCTCGTGCTTCTTTGTGAGCAAAATGTACATAGTTAGGATCCAAAGCCTACAGACAGAAAGCTAAAGAGAGTCAAAAAGCATCCTCTCATTACTAAGTCACATATTACTACAGTTGTTCTCTTTGGGCAGCCATATTGAGTCACAGGCTGCCCTAGTTGATGGGCTGTCTTAGGGCTACAATGCCATTCCAGCCAGGCCTCAGGGTGCCCAACTGAGAGCTGTAGCCTTTGGCAAGACATAATTCCAGTCAAAACAGTGGTTTCAATGCCTTGCCATCAGAGTGGAAGAATCCTTGTTCAGACTTCCAGTCAAGCAGGAACACAGGGAGCCCCTGGATGATGATTAAGGCTGCCTGAGTCTCTTGTGGCAAGAAAGGATGTGCTTGAAAGTTAGGAGATAGGGAGAGTTCGAGGGAGGCAAGGGGAAGATTTAAGTTCACGATATGATTTTTTAAAAAAAGAAGAAGGGGGAGAAAAAGACCTTCCCTCTTAAAAAACAAAACAAACAAAAACACCCTAAGAGCCGCCAGCAGCAGATACTGCATCTTTAACGTTGCCTTGTCTCGTTCACGCATCACTGTATTTATGTTGTTCGCAGCCTAACGGTAGCGGCCAGGGCAAAGTCACGGGGTCATTTTTGCTGCCGCCGCCACCACCTGTGGCCAGACCAGTGCCCCTTCCAATGCCTGATACAAAATCCACCAGCACTAACCCAGAGGGCGGAGCACCGACACCAACGTCACCCTGTAAGTGGACCCAAGCGTAACCCAAACCACCAAGCGAAGCAAAATAAAAACCCACCTCTTCCCCACCCACTCACACACCACCAGCCCCTTCGCTAGGGGTTGAGCAGGGCAGAAAGGACCTAGCGAGCAGGAGGAAAGAGGAGCCGAGGAAGGGCAAAGAAGGAGAAGCAGAGAAGAATGCACACAGGTGTGGCAGAGGCGGAAGGAAGAGGCACCTAAGAGAAGAAAGGGATGCAGAGCATTAGAGAGAGATGAATGGAGGGGTGAGAGGGGGACAAGCAGCAGAGAGAGTGAAAGGGTGGGCTTGGGGGCACCATGTCGTCATCATCAAGTCTTGTGCTTTATACTTGTTTTAAAGGTTGAAACACCCCATCTGATCCCTTCCCAAGCTGCCATCAACCCCTCCCACCTTCCATCCCATCCCCCAGCGTTTAAAGATGCAGTAGGCTGCCAAGCTCCGACACCTTTAATTTTATTATTATTATTATTCTTCATTCAGTTGTTGGTTGTCGTGGTGGCTCCTGGGTAGGGTTGGGTTTTGGGGGTTTTTTTGTTGGTTCCTTTTTTTTAAGGGACGGAAAATCAACTGTACATATTAAATTCTGAGAAGAAGAATTGCTGCTAGGTGTTTTGCTTTTCATAATACGAGGGAGGGTTGTCTCTACAGGTGTTCATCTGGTGCCTGAAAAATCAACTTCCATTGAGATCCATAGCAAGCTTCTTGTCATGCCCTAAGTTGTGGTCTGTGCTTTTTTCCTGGAGAGCGTCTGCCTGCAGGGGTGTGGAGGCAAAATTGGGAACTAGGATTCCCCGAAAATGTCCCCAGTGTTTTGTGAGAAATGAGAGCCCAGACATTTGACTGTCCCACCTTCAGGAGGGCGGCTGTGTTATATGACTCGGGGGGGGGGGGGTGATGGTTGTGAGCCAGGAAGCCTGGTTCTCTTCTCATCTTTGGGGGACGTGGTGGGCCCACCAGACCTATTTCAAGAAGGGTGGGGGCCAGGGTCCCCGGCTTCTCCCATTATGAAGTAGTTGACTCACAGACTTTCTTGGCTTAGGTGAGGCCCCTTGGGGGAAAGGATCGGCTACCACTTCCATTTTCCTTTTGTTTTCTCTCCTTCCCTTTCTTTTCCTTTTTCCTTTTTTTCTCCTTTTCTACATCTGTGCTCATGGCATTGCTCACTCCCACGCTGTTCATATTCTCCATTAAACTGATGGTGGTGCTGTAGGGGGTGGGGGACGTGAGTGACGAAGGGATGGGCAACAGGTTGTAGGCATGGCAGGAGATGCTCTAGTCTCGTATGTCTGGGTTGCTGCCTTTCCCATTGTTTAGGAGGGCTAACAAACAAACAAAAAAGCCAGGAAGTGTGTGAGGCATTGTGGTTCTCTCTGAGGTTGAGACCAGGCACCTCCAGGTACTAAGATCTAGTCCACATGATCAGTAGACTCAGCGTAAAGTGCTGGTGCCGGCCTGAACCCTGTCAGACTGCAAGCGTGGGAACTGAATTTATTTATTCGGTGAATTGTTCATTACACTTATATCCTTCCTTTCCTCCAATGAGCCCAAGATGACCCACAGATCCCTCTCCATTTTACCCTCACAACAATCCTGTGAGGTAGGTAAACGCTGAGCGGGGAGTGACTAGTCCAAGGTCAACTAGGGAGTTTCATGACTGGAGTAGTGATTTGAACCCAGGTCACACAGGTCAAGGTCCAACTCCCCTAACCAGTAGGCTAACCAGTCTCTTGTTGTTGTTCCTGCTGTTGTTGTTATGAGCCTTAAATTGAATGACTGCTTGAATACTCCCTTATGTGAAAAACAACAACAACCAATCGCCTCCCTCCCTTATGTTCAAAATCAGCATGTTAGCAAGAAGACTGGTCCAGAACCATTCTCTTTCTTTTTTTTCACTTGCTCATTTTGTTTGTGTGTGTGTGCGTGTGTGTCTGTGGATTTATTTATTTATTTGAAGAGGAGGAACATTAAAATATCCGGCCCTCTGCCCACAGCCTGAAGCAGTACAGTCTGATGGTGCAGCTCAGCTCTATGTGGTAGCTGGATGTGGTAGCTGGATGTGGTAGCACACGATGCTTCTTCCAGTGTTACACTGCGGGCAAGGGAGCACAGGGGGAACCTTTTTCTCCTTGCTACCAATTCCTGCAATCACCGCTGGAAGCCAGGCCTTAAACTCGCCAAGGAAGAGCTGCTGGCTTCCTACTAAGCTCCTACAAAGATGAGCAGCAGAGAAAACCCTCTCAGGGAAACCAGGGGTTATTGGCTATTAGAGGCTGGGTATGAAGACAAAATGCCGCACTGGGTTCTCGTATGCATGTGCATGCGTGTGATTGCAGAACCTCTCGCAATCTCATAAGCAAAGCTGGGCCCAGACTGGTTTCCATACTGGAGTTGTACTTTAGGGTGGAGGAATCTCCCATGCCTGCTCCCTGCCCCTCACTCAGCCTCCCCGAGAGCTTTGCCCTCCTCTGCCACCACACGAAATACCAAAGGACTGAGCTCAGTTATTTCTGGCACACAGCATTATGCCCAGGGGAGGCACGCAGACCACAGGACTCCCATCTCCTGGCAGACCCATACAAGGGCATGTTTGGGGATGCCATCCACCCTGCCATTGGGCAGGAGGCTTGTCTCAGGACTCTTCAGCTAAGAAGCCCTGGCAACCTCTAGGGTCAAAGGGAAAACTAGGCCAGGAGATGTAGATGTTGGGCCATGAGAGAGACGGGGAGAGCGAGCATGCTCAAGCGAAACAAAGGCTGTGGAATGATGGCCAGAGTCTCCCTTACTTCCATCTCAATCCAGGCCAAGCTCACACAAGACTGCACCCACCGCCTGATCGAAGAGGAGCATCCAAGGATCCCTTGAAATGCCACAGAGGTTGCTGGGACGTGTGGCTTCACTGAGGCCTCTCTAGAAACAGTTGCTCCCTCGGGGAGCTGCTGGGGTAGTTTGTGCAGTCAAGCTGGCCAGGTCTGTCAGTGCCCATAACCCCCATCTATCAAGCAGCGAGCTTTGTCCCCGCACTCACAACCTGTAGGTGCCTATCCTGTTCTGGGGAGGGTGGGAGGAGTTGTGCCCAGTCTCTCTTTAGATTTTTTTCTGTCTTGAACCTCATCTGGCAGGCCTCCATCTGACATGACCACCATCAATGCCATCCGCCTCTCCCAGTGGCCCTAACGGCCTCACATCTCTTTCCCCTCCAGCATTCTCAGCGCCAGGCTCCTCCTCCTCTGCCAACCGGTTTGTCGGCATCGGACCCCGGGACGGCAACTTTCTAAACATCCCCCAGCAATCTCAGGTAGGGGGGCCAGTTTCACAGGGGTTGTGTATGTGGCTGTAGCCCAAATGTAGCTTGCAATGTGTGGGGGAGGTTAGGTGGGTTGATGGACATGGTTCTACTCAAGGGATGGATGGGATGAGGGTCAGGGCCAGGCACAGACACAGGCACGTCTGCTGAGATCCTTCTGCTCCAACATGCATTAAATCCAGTACCAAATGCTCCCCTGTAAACAGAGCAAGAGCACAAATGAGAAGGAAAGGCGGCTAGCACGTGGGTCTTCTCAGCTCTCCTTTGAACGGTGGGGATAACACAGAGTTTAGTAGGTAGAATACAAAATGAAATTGAACACCAGGACTCCAGGGTTCTGTTGGTAGGTATGTCATCAAGCCCCTTTCCAATGCCATAATTACCTTTGGCATTATCTAGATCTGATGCCCTCGCAGCCAACTCTGTAACATCAGTTACAGGCCTACGTTTTCCAAACGGGAAACTGAGGATCAGGACTCATCCACACTTACCTTTGCACTTTCTAGGTACAAGTCAGGGCTTTCCAGGTCCAAGGCTGAGTGTTTGTTTTTTTTTGTCCCAGCACGTTCCCTAGGAAAACCTGCGCTTTACTGCTCAATTGGAGCAAACAGCAACCCACAGAAAAATTAATAGCTGTTTTATCCAATTCACCGGCAAAACACGGGTTTTCCCGGGGAAAGTGCCGGGACCAAAAAAAAACACCCACTGAGACACAGACTTGCAAAGGCCAGACTTGTGCCTAGAAACACAGCACAAAAGGAGGTGTGGATGAGCCCTCAGATAGAGTGTTTTGGCTTATAAGTCTGCAATTGAGACAGAATCTGACTCCCAAGTTTGATTATAGTTCAGTGGAAAGGGTGTTGGATTTGGGTGAAGACCCATATCAGTTTGCTCAACCAGGAAGTTCATAAGGTGGCCTTGGGCAGGTCACTGTGTCTCCATTCAGGTCTCTCAAGGCTTCCTACATAATAGTCCTTGCCTACACATTTGTTCTCTCACCACCCCATGAGATGAGGCTCTGGGCTCAGGGCCGCTTCACATTGCATTTTCACTTGGAGAAGGTTTCCATGCAGGAAAAAATGCAAGACCCACATGTAGGTTGTCACATAGATGTCACTACACAGGTTGGGAAACAGCAAATTCCTGGCATGTACACTTAGTGAAATAGACACATGTGCACTCCTCATGATGATCTATACTTTTTCTCTACATGGAAGTGTTTTGGTAAAGGTGTAGATCATCAATTGTGGTGAGTGCATACCTGAGTGAACAAGCCGTGTACATGCGCCAGCAAGTTGTCATTTCCTCATCTGCATAAACATTCAAATGAATGTGATGGTGGAGATAAGGGTTTTATTGGTGTTGCTTACTGCATGGAAATATTTTCTATGCAGAAGTGTACAGTGGTACCACTACTTACATTCACCATTGGTTACGTATCCTTTGGGATACGTACATGGCAAACCCAGAAGTGTTTTTCCGGGTTTTGAGCATGCACATGCGCAGAAGCTCTCTATCACGCCACATGCATGCGCAGAACAGGCACCTTCGGTTGCGGAAACCTCGGGATCCGACCGGAGTTCCGGAACAGATCCCGTCCGCAACCGGAAGTACCACTGTAATGTGAAACAGCAGTGAACCCAGTCTTACATGACTGGGAAGTGAGAACAATTTATAAGAGATACTTTGGGGGGGGGGTGCACAGTGAAAAGAGTAAAATAAAAAATTCATGAGGAGTTCAGCTATCGTGACACTGGCCCACATTGACCCTCTTTGCCCTATTTTTATTTCCTTACTTTAAAAAGGCCACCTCCTTTTAGGCCACAAAGCCCTTCCCCCTTGCTCTTTGGGTTGCTGCTGCTTGACCCTCCTTGCAAGGTGTGGGCACTGCTCAGCAACCTTGCAGCATTCCAAGGCAGGGAGGAAAATCTGATTTGTTCCTTGATGCCTCCCATGGAAGTGATAAAGGCATACCGTAGGAGCCTGGAGTCAGCTAGGAGTTGCCATTGCCATCTGAGCAACTTAACTACTTTACTGACCAGCCAATCGCTTATTGTGGAAAGTACTGAAGTGGAGGAGGGAGCAGTGGCGGACCTTGGGGTTCCAAATTGCAGCGGCACTCCTGTGCGACGCCAAAATTCGGAGACCTCCCCCTCGCCCACCTCTAGTCTTCATTCTACATCATAGTTGTGCCCCCCCCCACCCCAAGGCTCTGCATCCAGTGCAACCGAACCCGTCACACTCCCCTAAATAAATCCGCCTCTCAAGGGAGGGTGCCTACGGAGGAGAGACTACAGTGAAAGGATAGGTCCGACATTTCAGAGGAATCAGTGAGGTGTTGAAGATTCCATGTCTGGACCAGTTGTGTAGCACTCATGGACAGACTACACCACTGTGCAGAGAGCATCTATGCTGCACTTTGGAGGCTCTGCTGCCCGTTCCTGTTCCTGGGTTGGAGTTTGGTGCCCAATAGTTTTTCGTGTAGCTGCTCTCTTGGGGGAAGATGTGGAGGGGCTGATGAAACTGTGTTCCTCACATGGGGCTTTAAATGTATCTCTGTTCCCTGTTTGTGCCACGGGAATAGGTGTTATACAAGCAAAATAGAATATGTAGACTAGGCATTAGTCCTAGTGTTGGATTTAAGCCAAAGCCAGTCAAAGCCCCATGTATGAAAATGTGCTCAGGGTTGTCCCCTTGTTATTAAAGTAGCCGCCACTTGGATCCAATGCTAGTGGCACAATATGTTCCCTGGTAGGTGTATGGGAGTGCCCATCATGGAAAGAACTAAAAGGGGGAAACGGACTTTTTTCCTCCATAATTGGGGATTGCTAGCCAGGCTGGGGGGAAAGAGTTTCAGCAGTTTTCCTACCAAATTTTTGAAAGGCTACGAAATCAGGATGCTGATCATCAGGGTGGAAAAGTAAAGCCTTTTGAAAAGTTCTCAAAGTGGGCATGTTGCAGGTGGGGAGTACAAAGGAGTTTATTGCTCGACCTGAATAATATCCTGCCCATTGCACTCATGCAGACACAGTACCACCAGCCACTCTGAATCGAAATATGGGAGATAGCTGGAGAAGGGAGGGGAACCACCTTTTTCTATCAACAGTTTTATTGCTGGGATGTTGTGGTTTCCCTGGAGCGGAGATGCTATCTGCGGGGATACCCCATAACAACTAAGTAACAAACAAGCACTGGTTGTGCAGCGAAAAACGATCAGGCTGGTGTGTCATATTATTTAGGAATGTTTTAACCCTGCCAGTACCATGATCAGAAAGCAAAGGAGGGGAATGTGCCAGAGACATGAAGAGTAGAGAGCAGCAGAGGACGGCTGTGTAAAGCAGAATTGGAGCAAACCTGCTTCAGCACACACACACACACACACACACACACACACACACACACACACACACACTGATCCAGCCTGCCCTCTCTCACAAGATTTCTTTAAGGTTTGGTCTGCCTTTCCTTCCTCCCAGCCTTCATTGCTCCCTGGCGGTGAGCAAAAGAGCTGGAGCAGAGCAGGAATGGGATCTGTTCCCCTTCCCCATCCCATAACCAATGTCACGTCTGGCCCGTCTGGTTTCCCCGAGCAACGAGACATGATGTCACACCCAGATGAACTTGGACTTGGGGGGCCGGGCAGGGAAACAATGGTCCAGAGCGAGGCTGGACCAGGGCCCAGCACGGCCTCAGGAATAGCAGGGCCACTTCCGCTAGCAACTTCCCTGCTTCTTGCTTTCTCCTTCTTTTCTGCTTTGCCTCTCTGGATTTATTTCATTTTCCATCCCCCCCCCCCGCTTTCTCCCCACTCCCTTTCCCACTTCTCTTTCTTTTAATGCACTTCTATCACTTTCTTTATAGTTGCTGTACTCCCCCACCCCATCCTCCTACCCTTTGATTCATTTCGATTTCCCCCCCCCCCCACTCCTCCTGGGATTTTAGAGGGGCTGGGGAGGGGTTGCTCTGCCCTATCATGCATAAGACGGATGGGAAACATCGAAGTATTTTTCAACCCAGGCTCTGCCAGGTGGGCTCCTAGATTTGCCAAGGGCCCTTTAATGTGCCCATGTGTGTTTTGTGTTTTCTGTTTGTGTGTGGGAGGGGGGGCGGGAGATATTCCTTGCTCTATTGACTAAGCTGCAGTATACTTGGGGGGTGGGGGTGGGCAGGTGTTACCACAGTAACCAGTGACTTTTCTGAACTCTGGATTCAGGCAGATGGAAGAGGACAAAAGAGGGGAAGAGAAAGACAGATAGCGTTGGGCAAGCGAGAGATGGAGGAGAGTGCCAGTTCCCCCTCTCTCAGCTGTGGCTTCTGGCTGTTGCCCATAGGAACAGCTGCAGGTCCCGTGAGGTGTGACGGACCTTTGCTTGTGGCCACACTGCTTTCATTGTTATTAAACATTCACTTAGTGCCAACAGTGCGCGCTGAACCTTGCACTGACCCGGCTGCTGCCTCCTTGGCTTAAAGTCTAAGGCTATGCCAGTGCCACAGGTGAACTAGCTCCCATTGCCTTTGGTGTGCCTGGTGAGCTCAGTGCCATTCTAGCTGGTTGCCTGCTCCTTTTGTGGGCTCTGGCTGGGCCCAAATCAGAGATTACAGCAATGCGGCTGATGCCAATCCAAATCTCCCAGGTACTGCCTAGCAAAAGGCATTATGTGGCCTGGCATCATCTTCCCCCTCGCCCAGCAGCTGCTAAAACACCCATGGCAGCCAGATGCCCTCAGAGGCTGGCAGGAGCTGCAAAATCACACCTGCTTCTTTGTGATGTAAGGGGTTATTTTTCATTATGGCGGCAAATGGCTACTTCTGTAACGTATCTCCAAGAAAGGGGACAAAAGGACCACCAAGTCACACTAGACCTGGTGGGTCAGCCATGTCTCTTTATGCATGTCTCTGCCCCATTGACATGTTAAATGTGGGAGGGGAATCTATTTGTTCTATGGGGATGAGAGAAGCAAAACCATCCCTCCTCCATCATACCTCCGTGTGCTCTGTTGCTTGAAACACTTTTGTCCCAACCCAGCCCCAACTCTGGAAATAAGCCAGGCTAGAGAGAAAACGGCTTGAAGCAATGAAGTAGAGTAAGGTGAGGAAAGAGTTAACTCCTCTCACCCATGTGCTCTTTTCCATTTAGAACAATAGGCCCCCACCAGCTTGCACTTGGCTGCCTCCATCATGGCTAAATGGACCCTATTTGTACTGGGGAGGGATGGGCAAGGCATTGCTCCAAATTTAGATGCATCCATACACCTTTTCACATAGGGATACGTGAAACCCCACTCCCAAATTTTGCTGGTCTTCTTTGTAACTCCCCTGACTTGAAATTCCTCCAGTGTCTTTGTCTGAGGTGAGGCTTCCAAATTTGCTTTGAATTTTGCTCTAGGCAAAATTAGGTGGCTATTGAAAGGTGAGTGGAGCCAACTTTCTCCTGCGCCGCCACCACCACCACCACCCAAGGAAATTTCTGTGTAGTACAGGATTGCACAATGCCATTCCTTCTCCTGACTCAGGGCATACTTTACCACAGCAGCCCGCTCATTGCCAGGGCAGACAATATTTATGAGTGGCACATAAGCATCCCCCTAAGGTCTGCAGATTTGCATTGTTGCTGGTGTAGTCAGATGCCGCTGCAGGATGTTCAGGTGCAGCTCAAATACGCCGTCAGAAATGGAGTTTCAAGAGAGCAGTCGTGTGACTACGGAGGGCTCGCTCAAGGCATCTGAAAGCAGAGATGCTATGACATGAAGGGACATATGGAGACAGATTCATCCCTCACTGCCAAGTGGACATTGTCATGGTGGAGTGACAACCCCTGACTGTCTTCTTACTGAGGCACAGCATTCTGATTGGCTTTTTAGGCACATCATTTTTAAATCTAGCCAGTCACAAAGCAGGAGCGGGCAAAATGATGTGCTGTTGTTTTTGGTTTTTGTTTGATTGATTGTTTCCAAATCTCCAATTTGTATTGGTTCTCCACCACCACCAGAGGATGTCAGGCTTCTGATGCTGTAATTTGCCTAGTGCCTTATGATTGGCTTAGAAGATTTAGCATCATAGCACGCCTCACCCAGTTGGAGTATTTAGACTGGGGGGGGGTGCATCTGCACCTGATTGGCTGGAATCTGTGACAATGAGTAATGGCCAGCAATGCAGTTGGCTGGCATGAATTCACTTGGGTGTAAGAGCTGGCATCTTATTTTATGAAAGGAACATGGATTGGCCAAACGGAGAGAGGATGTGTGAAGCAAAAAGAGCTGGGGAGAACAAACAAAAAAATTAAAAGCATCTTTGAAAAGAGCAGGAAGTGACCTATAGAAATAAATAAACTTTGGAAGTCAGGAAACCCTAGTTTGGTACCCAATGGGCAGTGGGGGGTTGGTGGGTTGACACAGTGGAGCTGGCAATTTTGCTTTGCTGCATGTCACAATTATAGGCCTTTCATCATATTTCCTAAGCGTCCGTTATCCTTCTGTTAAGCAGACATATTTTCCTCTCTATCCCAAAGTGATCCGGGTAGGGTATAATGAAATCCCAATAACGTGGTGAAAGGACCAAGGACCTCAATTCCAGAGATGGAGCAAAGTCTGGAGAGAGGAGACAAAGCAGTGCTGCAGGAAGGTGGAACTCCTGCTTGGCTCTTGCAGGGATAGGGGGAGGTGGACCACTGACTGGGAAACTTGGGAGGAGGCTGAGTTCCTGCTTCTG
The DNA here is from genome assembly GCF_965207765.1 of Zootoca vivipara. Classification (NCBI taxonomy): domain Eukaryota; kingdom Metazoa; phylum Chordata; class Lepidosauria; order Squamata; family Lacertidae; genus Zootoca; species Zootoca vivipara. The sequence continues at coordinate 9,584,165 of NC_142598.1, forward strand.
CTAGTGCTACGAAAACCACAGGAAATGGAAGTTCGCTCTTTCTGTCCTACACATTCTCATAAATGGAGTGAGGCCTCCTTTTCCGAGCGGTTTTAAGAACAGATGCATAAAGGTGAGCTTCGCCCAATGAAGTAGGCATGCGCCATAGTTCCAGAATAGGCAGGGAAAGCATTTGGCAGTGGCCCAAGAGAGGCAGAGAGAGGCTGGGGGCTAGAAAAAGGGAGAACTCCATGGGCTTCCCAATAGCGGTAGCAGAGCCCCTCCTGGTGGCCATTCGCAAAGCTTGCATTTTCCTCCAGAGAACCCAGTTATTTGGAGCTGCCTTCCTTTTCTCCTCTCCCTTCCTCCACAGCGCTTCCACAGTATTCTCTCGGTGCCGCAGATGGCGATTCTATCTACAGTGTGTCACCTTCCCCCACCCTACTTGGCACTGTCAGGGAGCAGATTGTGCCTTCATGCAGAGCTAGCATCTCTGCCCCTCACCTTTCAGCTTGGAGGGAACTGTGAACTTCCAGGCACTGTTCAGTCTGTGGCAGATAGATCAGGAGCCAGGCGTGGAGGTTCCACCCACTGCTAAACTACAAATCATCATCATCATCATCACATCAAATTCTTCTTTAGCAGCCAGAAGCGGAAAGCACGTGCGGCTTTGTGATTTGCAGGAGGGTGAAGCTGAAATAAGAACTTCCCCCCTGAACCTCCTCACCTTCCCATCCATTGCAGAGGCTGTTGCTGTTGGCAGCAGTTAGGAGCAGTAGGGAACCTGTGTCCCTTCAGGTGTAGCTGGACCACAGCTTCTATCATCCTTGACCATCAGTCATACTGGCTGGGACTGCTGGGAGCTGGAGTCCAACAACACATACCAAGGGGCACCACGTCCCCCGTCCTTGAGTAAGAGCAAGGGGCAAGCAGCATTTGTCAGGAGAAAGTTAGCGGGTGGGAGTAGGGTGTGTGAGGTTGGGTAAGGGCCTGGAACTCACCTTCTCTCAAGGGAAGGTTCAAAACAGCACTATATAAAACGCCACAGCCAGAAAACGCTCTTAGTGCAGCACTTGGAAACATCCCATGGCATTGGTGGCCAATGCAAAGCTTTTTGTCTTTCCAAATAGCAGGAGAAGCAAAAGCTGTTTCACTGAATTCTGGCTCACAGTTTCTTGCTGATAAAGGAACAGCTTCAGGCAGGGCTGTAAAATTGCACTGAGCTGCGCGTTTTCCACGAAAGTAGGCAGCACCTTGGGAGTAGCAGCGAGAAAGGCAAGATAAACAGAAAGAGAGGGAGAAGTTACATCAGGTGTCATATTAGATACTAAAGAAAATAATCCTTGTCTAGTTTCAGCACAAATGCAAACAGTGGCAAGAAGCCCAAACCCTGTGTAGTTTAGCAGATATGCTGTCAGACATTGACCAGGGAGACCTGGGTTCAAATCCCCACTGAGCTCTGATGTACTAGGCTAGTCACACACACTCTCAGGTTGACTTGCCTTATAGGATTGTTGCGAAGATAACATGGGAGGGGACCGTCACATGTGCCACCCTGAGCTCCTTGGAGAAAGGAGTGTGTCCAAAAATGTATACTGAGGGACAACATTAGATGTTTTGATGAACATAAAAAATGGTAGCCTGCTGTCAAGTTTGCCCCTTTCCTCTCTGGCACACAGAGTTAAGCTTGCCCCCGAGCCTTCTTGACACCGAGACTGTGTGTTTCCCCACTCATGTCATTAGCATTGGTGATGTAGTGCTGGGGCAAGGAAGCACACTGCTGATAACCTTAGGATATGGCCAAGTTTTCCTAAATTGGATGGAAAGAGGAGGAAGGAAACTCGATGTGCAATCACCATTTTTGGCAAGGGGCCTTGTTCCAACCCTAACACTTTTAAGCATACGCCAACAAATGCACAGTGCAATTGTGACAAAAGCCTGGAAATGCCTGTGTCATCCATATAGTTACCTTCACCAGAGAGCCAGTATTAGTCACCTCTCCTTGTCAAATGTGAGAAATAGCCATGAGTGGCATTAGCAAAGGAGTCTTTCAGCAAAGGGGGATGAAGTTGGCATCAGTATTTCAGAGCAATGTGAGGGGAAATCGTGGATTGGAACACTAGTGAGGAACAAGTCAGGAACAAAAAAATGGGACTAGATGACTGGAGCTCCCAGGTTGCCAGAAGAAAGCAAAGGCACCAAACTCAGTGACTGGGTTAGCACTGTGGGTTTCACTTGATGGGTATCAATGTTAGCCTGCCAAACAAAGGAAAAAGAAAGTTTGCAACACTCTGTTTTAATTCTCCCTTTTTGTGTTTTCTTCTGCTCCAGTCTTGGTTCCTCTGACGGGATCTTCAGGCGAAGAAAAATAATAATGATGGTGGTGATGATGATAATAATAATAAGTTTTCGCTCACGTCCTGAGAATCAGAATCTTCAGTCCTTTACCCATATCTTCACTGAGCTGCTCCTCTTCAAGGAAAAGTAAGAGACGTTGGGTAACACTACAGATGAGAAGCTTAAGAGAATTACGTTGGACCTCCCCGATCCAAGGCAGATTTTTGCATTTGCGTAGAAGAGGCTTGTCTTCTGCAAGGAATCCCATCAACACCTACAGAAGTCACGTAATCCTGTTTCAATGATATGATAGTTCTGGACAGGCTATTCAAGCAATGGTTAAAAAAAAAGAAAGGGGTTTCTCTTATTCATCATGGGGAAGGAATAGCATTCACATTAACCAGCCTCAAACCCCCAAAATTTGCACCAAGTTTTTCTAGGGGTTATGTTTGTTGCGAAATGAAAGAGGAGACACTTTCTTAGTATCTCAACTGCCTACCAGCCTAATTCCTATGAGCCCATTTGGGACTTGAGGAGAGTTGTGTTTCAATTTGCTTTTTGAAACTTCGCAAGGTGGTTGCAGGAAAATGAAGTCTGTCCTAAATTCTATTCAAATATCCTCCTAAATATGTTTTTAAAAGCATGTCCAGTGTGATGCACTGGTTCACAATTGGAACTGGCTATGATTAGAGCAGTACCAGGGCCATAATGCTTGGTTGGCAACGCAAACATCTCCTACCAAACATAAATTCCCCCGTGCAGTAAATTCCCTTGTTAATGAAATTTAACATATCATCCTCATTACGTAAAAAAGCAAAAACAGAAACGCTCCTGACTACCAGATGCCGAGACAATATTCCATTCCTGAGCAAGAGAGGAGGCTCTCCCTAGAGCCCTCTCCCTGTCTCTCTAAGGCAAAACCACACACACCTGACACATCTTGGTACTCCCAGTCATATTCTCCAAGAACTGGGATCCCTTCGCATACAAGAAAGGCAGGCACTCTTGGGTTCATGAGTCCAAGACGGATTGGGCTGGAACGTGTTTCTAAGTATTTCTCTTAGCAAAGAGAGCATCTGCTACCACTGCCAAAGGGCAAATGACACTTGGAGACCCATTGGATGCTTACTAAAAAAACATTGCAAAAAGAATACATTGACAAGAGAGCAAAGAGGCCACATTCAAGTTGTACCCCAGACAAATCACTGGAGCGAAGGCAGCTGGCTCAGTCAGGCACATTTCTGCAGAGCTTGTAACCTGTTCTGGACAGGTTGGGCTGTGTCCCTTTCCTCTGAGTTCCAGTATTTTTTCCTTTTGAGGTTTTGGGTGTCTGTCGTTACTATGGTTTGATGCTCTTCCTGATCCCTTTTCTCCACTTTGTTCTTTTCCTCCTTTAGTTGTAGCGTTTCCTTTGGCTTCCTCTACATACAGGTGACAACAGCAAAGAAATTAAATGCTAGGGTTTTTGTCGTCGTCGTCGAGACAACCAAAAAGACAAACCCTTTAAGCTTAAAACGTATGAACACTCTCAGCAAAAACTTCAGCGCAACAAAATTAATTGTATAGAGTTAGAGGTAGTGGAAGCTGCCTGACTGGTAGATGTGAAGGTTTGACATTGCCGGCTGTACACTACGCATGCACACATACGCACCAGAATCGACCACACAGCTCCGCACACTTTCCTCTTCCCTTTCTCAGACTATAAAAGAATAATAATAATTAATAATAATAATAATAATAAGTGAGGAGAGCAAGCGCCCCCCTCTGTTTTGCACCAGTGAGATCTTCATTATTTATTTTCCAAAGGTCTGTGGAAGAGGCCCCTCTCTTTCTCCTTATGTACCCCCATGCTAAGCTTTGGGGGCAGGAGCTTTGCCAAATTATTTGGGGTTCATCCCCCCCATCCCATCTTCCCTGTTAAATGTGTCCATCTCTGCATGAGGGGTCACTGGTTGTTACAGGGCAACTCCACATGGTATACTTAGGATAGGCAAGGGGTCAGGGTAAGGGTTAGGGATTGTCTGGAGTGGATCTGGAGAATGCTGCAGGGAATGGAGTCCCATGCCATCTGCCCAGGGCAATTGCATTTGGCTTGCAGTGCCTGGAGTTGCCCCCGAATGACCGTGCAAGAAAACAAGTTGATCTGGAGAACCTCCTGAAGCCCCTCTCCTCTCTGCCACAGTGATCCCACAGCTGATGCACCAGCAAGTTCTGGAGCAGACATAGTCAGGAGCTGCTGGCGGGACCAGGTATCTGCATCCCTGTCTAAGTGCAATGATTTTTCCAGTTCCAAATGGAGAAACAGGGTCAAGGAAGGGAATTCTGAGGGCTGCAGATCTGCCCCTCCCCTCCACCAGCAGTTGGCCTCCCTGCTTATCCCCATTCACACCCACCGGTTCCCAGATGTCAGAGGAACACACACACACATCTTTCTCTATTACACACACACACACACACACACACACACACACACACAGACCTTTAACAGTGGCCACCCTTATCAGAGGCCTGCTCTCATGGAGGAGTCATGAAGCCTGACCCTGCACAGCTGCAGGACAGCTGCTGCATGAAGGGAGGGAGTTTTTCTCCATGAGGAATGTGGTAAGGGAGCAACTAGCCTGCCGAAAATACATGTACCCGTTTCAGTTGGCTGACATAATTGGCTGATGCATGTGGAGCCGCCTGCCTGAGGCTTCCATCTTTGGCATGAGTCAGGTCTGCTCTTGCCCAGTCAGACTGCAGACCTGGATTGCATGGAGTCTAGGAGTGGTGCTTTGCTGCTCCCCCCATACCAGGGCCCTCACCCAATACCTTCTGTAAAATGCAACTCAGAGGTGAAATACAACCTTTCAGAGACTAAGCAGCTGGGGGTGTAGAAAGACAATAATTTTGAAGAGAGCGTGTTGAGAGAGGGGTCACTTTGCATGTTGTACACACATGCATTTCGCGTAGCCTCTCGGGAAGCAGGTATTTCAGGGGTTTGAAACAATCCGAAAAGCTGTTTACCAGAGGCGACAATGGGATAAGTGTATACAACACAAATAGGTCATTCCTCTTTCAGACTGCTCTCAGATCTAGGAGAACAAATGAATAGTAGTCTCTAGCTAAATATTCATAAAGTAATTTAGGCAAGCACTGAGGGTTGAGCTTACACCTGTGACATGGGCAGAGATCAGAAACAGTAACTGGAACTGGGACGCAGCCTCGTTCCTTGTGAGGTTGGAAGGCGCCCGGGTTTTAAGCCCAAGGTCTGTGTCTTATGTCTTTAAGAGCACAAAGCCATGGAGAAGTTCTGCAAATGTCAGAATGGAAACCATTCCCACCTTGGTGGTCTTAAGAAAACTGACATCTCCCCGCCTCCAGTGCAGTCTGCCCCCTCCCCTCCTCAGCATCCTTTCTCCTGCAAAGTACCAATCGCCCTTCTTTTCCCTGGTTGCATGGGACATGGTCCCATTGTGATCTAAATCACGAGACTTTGAGGTGAGGTGAAGTTGAAGATAACTCAAGCATTGCAGTCCAGGGCAAGAAGGCACCTACTACAGCATCTGGAGTGCTGTGCATATTTCATTTCATATCGACATAAGAATCATTTGGAGCATTTCCCCCAATTGAGAAAGACAGTGCCCCTCCCCAGTTCTTAAAAAGTGCATCCAAGCTCCAGGTGACCATTTCTGAATGCAGAGCAATATGCAAAAAGGGGGTGGGCCAAACCAGGGAATAAATACTGATGGTCACCATAGTTGGTGCTGCTACAGCATCTTTTCAGTTTACTAAATTCATTCAGTCAATGTATTCAGTTATTTAAAAGAAAACCACTCAATCAAGTAATTCAAATCTGATTTCGGCAAGCTTCTAAATATAGTGCCCAGGATTGCTAGGAATAGGTTCCTTACTTGGGAAACCATGGGAAGGGGGGCTATCTGTTTGGATGGTCTAAAAAAGTGGTAGGGCCAGAGATTTGCAGGAGTCCAAAGGCAAGCGACCACAAATAATCAGCACTTAAAAACTGGAGGTGGGAACAAGTAGAGGTTTACTGTATTTCATTCTGAAAAGGAGGCTCTGAGTCCTCACAGTGCTTAAGCACATACTTAACTCTTTGCATCTCCTAGAGTGCGACTATTGGGTTGACCAGCAGCATGTGGGTGGACAGAGTGACAATGTCATCCGCTTACATGTTAAACTCTACCTGGTTTGGGTCCTTTTAAAGGGCGAATGTAAACACTGAGGAGGAACCTGGAAGGGGTGGCACACAGGACTTTAAATTATGGTGGCTGGAAGGTATGGGCAGGAGAAAGAAAGATACACAGGAATGTGTGTTTAAAAATGGGGAGGGGATTTTTAAAAAAGCAAAATATATATTAGGGGTTTTAAAAGAACCAATTTTGTTTGCATTGAGCCAAGTGCAATGGAGTGCATAGTTTTAATATCTTTGTATGTTAAAGATTGTTAAGAAGAAGAGAAAAAATCTATTTTTGTTGCAAAGTCCTCTGTTCCCAGGGACTCTAAATAAATAGGGACAAAAGAAAAACCCAACCTTTGTAAGTATGGGGAAAAAACTTTTTCTGTTTATTTTTTCATTTGTTTACTTTTCCTTTTCCTTGTTTGTTTTTTAAATCCTTTTTTTAAAAAAAAATTGATAATGATCGGGGTTTGGTTTTTTCCTTTTCCTCATTAGTTTTGTCGTTTTATGGGAGGGCTGAAGGCAAAAGTTTTTCACACGCAAAAATAAAATTGTAAACAAAACAAAACACTGTATCAGGTTAAAAACATAGAAGAAAACTGCAAAATTAAAATTAAAGAAAAGGACAACAACAAAAAACACCCTAAAAATCATAAAAGAAGAAAAAAAGATTAAAAATACAAAACCTGGTGCTTCTTACAATATAAAAATACATTAAAATCTCTATTATACATAGTTTATGAACCAATTAATTGTTATCATAAAGCACATTTTAGGAAACATGCATTATCCCTTCTTTATGTTTAGCTGAAAGGGGCAGCGGGCCTTGCAGTCAAACGCACCAGCAGTCTCTGGCAGCTTCTCATGGATCTTCCCTGGTTGCCGAGTGAGATGGGTGACGGTGAGATTGCCACGGCAAAGGTTCCTGCACAGGCCGTGGTTCTCTGCCTCCTTTCACCCCTTTCCCCCCCTCTCCCCCTCGCATCACTTGCCACCGCACCCCCCCTTCTATCTTTGCTCTCCTGGCCTGTTTCTCTCCAACCCCCGCATAGAGCTAAGCAAAACCAATTGACTTTGGGGGGTGCCTTTGATTTCTTCTCCCCTAGTGAGCCAAATCTGCAGCGTGCGCTCTCTCTCCCCCTCCCCCCCTCTCATCTTTCAGGGGCTCCTCTTTGGGAAGAGGAGCCACCTTGTGATCTCACCAGCATCCCGTCCATTGACCTCCTTCCACCCTTCCCCAAGTTTGTTCTTTTCAGCCCTCGCTCGCCCTCTTTCTCACAGCCTCCCCACCGTGGTTCCTCTCAACTCCCTCCCTTCCTTTGCTGGCTTTCGGGGGCAGTGGGTGGGGGCGGGGGCAAAGCAGCGGTGCACACCCCCAACCCCAACCCCCCTTGCCCCACAGCCTCTCAGAGCATGGAAGGTTGACTTGGAGAAACGCCTCGCTTCGGGGAAGGACCAAGATGGATGGTTTTGCCTTACTCCCACCCCGCTTAACTGGCCAGCTGACATAGTGCCTTTTGTAAACCCATCTTCCGCTGGAACAGATGGACCGCATGCTCTGCCGGGGTGGGTGGGTTACTGGAAATCCCGCCCCTTCCCCCCCCCTTTGACCCATGTGCTCAATACAGGGGAAAGCAATAAACAGCCAAGCCTTGACCAGCAAGAGGGAATTGTGGCCATGGCTAAGCGCAGTGGTGCCTAGTTCTCTTTGGCCGGCTTCTGCTGCCCCATGCGTAAGAGAGGGCCACCCCCACCCCCCCGAGGATAGAGGGAAGGGTGCTTAGTCGGGGCCCTTGATGCACCCAGCGGCTGCTGGTGGCTCCTCTGGGAGCCCTGAGGGGTGTTAGGTTCACTTGAGTGTCCCAAGATTATTTCAGTTTGGAGTGGACTGCCCTACCAGGGCTTCGTCTGACAAACTTTTCCGAGACCCTCCTTGTCCTCCCTTTGGCACCTTATATGTGGCCGGCGGAGGGGGGGGGGAGAGGCTGTCCCTTGGCTTGAACTTAACCCATGTGGCCAAGAACAGTCACCCTGTGCTCCGAAAAGGATCCTCAGGCCCTCACTTTATCCGGATCTCTCACCTTCTGTTTCTCGCTTTAGGAATAACCGTGGAGCGTTCCTGTCCTTGAGCATTCCTGTCCTTCCTGGCCAGATCCCTTCAGCAGCCCCCTTTGCCTCCCTTTTTTGCTGACCCCCCCTACCTTCCGCATGCACCCCCCCTCCCCCCCCACCACAAACCCCCCCAAACCCACTTCTCTCGCTCGGCAGTAAAACCTTGAGATCCATGAAACTGCAGCTTCCCTGACTGCATCCCACCCCTGCCCCTTTGAACAAGTTTCTTCCTTGGTTAAGAAACGCAGTATATATATGAGTACAGTACAGTATATATATAGTACTAATGGAATTTGGTGTGCTTTTTCTCCTCATCCGACCCCCCTCCCCCCCCCGGTCCCTGACCGTACCCCTTGCCTCTCCTGCGCCTCCCCAATGCTCCCTTCGTGTCTTTGAGTCTGTTCTTCCGAACCCCCTCCTTCCTTCCTTCCTTCCTTCCCTCCCACCCACCCCCCGCACTTGAAAATAAAAGATAGTTCTTCGTCTGTTTTTGTTCTTTCTGAAGTTTCTTCCGTGTCTAGCAGAATGCAGGTAGCCATATGTTATAACTGTCAATATTGCTTCACGACAAAAAAGAGAAAAAAAGAAAAAAAAAAGAAAAATCCAAACTGTTTTATCATTTTTTGCCTGAGCTTTCTTCGGCTTTCTCCATTGGAATGGCTTATTGTGTTATGTGAATTTAAAAAAAAAAAAAGAGGGGAAAAAAGAAAAAAAATTCAAAATATGTTTAAAAAAGAGAAAAAAAACTACATATACTTCAAAAAAGAAAAAAAAATCCATCGGCTTCCCTCTTTCCTTGTCCCACCAATTCCTTCCTCAGAGCAGAGATGGGAAGCCCAGTGGAGGGGAGTGCCGAGGGCTCCAAGACGATGTGTGTATGTCTATGTTGGTGGGTGGTTTTTTGGGGGGGTGGGGTGGGGGTCTGTGTCCCTTCTTTCCCCATTCCCATTCCTTTCTGGAGGAGCTGCTCAGAAACATCAAGAATAGACCCATTCCCTCCATACACCCACCCGCCTGCCCGCCCGCCATCCCTTTGGTCAAATTGTAAAGTGCCTAACTAAGAGGTCATTTTTCAGCGGCAAAGACAATACTTCAGTTCCTCCTCACGTATCCTTTAGGATCGGGCATCTTGGAGTGATGCCTCCCAGCACAACATCTGCCGACATGTGGAGGGAGGGCAGCTGCTGTGGATCCGGCAGCTGGAGGCAGCACCGCTCACCTCCCAACAACCCTTCCCCTCCCTGAAGCACTTCTCTCCCCTCCGGGCTCCCTCGTATCTGGAGAGGGAGAAACGCTTGTGGGGGACAGGCAGGAGAGGAAGGCAAGCCATGGGGGGGAGGGGGGCTCAGCACCCCTTTTGCTCTTAAACTCCCTTTATTGGGGCAGACCCACACGGAAAATTTGGGTCCGCTGCGGTCAATTCTAGTTAGGCCCAGAGCTTCACAGCCCGGGGTCAGCTTTTGACTTGGGAGTCCAGCCCTGAAGTCATGAGGTACAGAGGTCCAGTTTTCAGAAGCGGCTCAGGCCCCTGTTGGGTTTTCCACAGGCCCACAGCTTTTTCACAGCATCCCCTTAGGCTGGGCTAACATGGTGGTTGTCTGTCGAAAGACACTGGTGGTTTCACTGGGTCACTCCAGCTTTGCTGAGAAAAGATTCGGAGTGACCCAGTGAGAAAGCCAAAGGGGAGCCAGCATATGTTTGCATAGGATAAGGGAGAGGCCCGAATGGTTGCAGAAACAAAAACCAGCTCCCGTTTCCTGGGTGCTCTTGATGAAGCACAGCCAACTGATGGAGATGTGTCTTCCCCATCGTCAGGGGAGTGCTTAGTAACGTCTTCCATTACTGTTGCTTCCTTGTGCAGAGTTAGATCTTCCCCAACGATTCCATTCTGCAGCCTCCGGTCTTGAATCCTTTCATGGGACGTACCTTGGCACCCAGGAGCTGTTTTCGGGAAGAACTCTTCCCCCCACCACCCACTGAGGCACCCTCCATTTGGGCTGAGGCCCACTGTAGGTGTTAGGACAGTACCTGCCCATTCCAATGCAGGGAGAGTGAGGCTCTCTTTTTTTTGGCGATTGTGAGGTTTTTGCCAGAGGGGCGCCAGTCTCAGGTGTGCCACCTGCAGTCTTACCCAGCTCAGGCCCAAAAGGTGTGTGCCCATTTCCACCGATGCCAGCCTGATGCTCCGGAGCGGCCGTCTCCCAGCTCCATCCCCGCCCCCCCCTTTCAGCACCCTCCCGCTCCTTTGCGAAGCTGTTCATTGCTACTGGTTTGGTTTTTGAAAACAAAAAGAACTCATAACCCTGCAGCCGAATTAAGGGAAGTGCCTTAAACTGATGCCTTTGCTGCTACCAGCGAACAAACCGAGACAGGAAGAGAACTCGATCAAACTTTTATGCATCCAGCTTCAGAAATGTGAACAAAAAGATGTTTACAGAGATTGCAATCAAACCGCCTCCAGGTGGGGCTCATGGGAGCCCCTCCCACCATTGCTTATCATCCCCACCTGCTTTCTCCAATCCCACCCCCCACCTGCACTTTTCACACACAGGAGGGAAGCTGAGGCCTACAAAATGGCTCCCTCTGCTAAACCAGCCTTCATTTCATGTAGCTCGACCCTCATCCTTGCCCCCAAAGAAGGGAACCAGCTGCTGCGATGTGGTGGGCCAGCTTCTCCAGCCCCTTCCCCTGTCCCAGTCAGCCCTCGGCACTTCCCCTCCCTCCCCAAGTGCCACTCTCCGAGCGGGGTGTAATACGCATGTGTTAATTACAAATTTTTTCCATAATAAAAGTTTATAGATGCAGCACCTTCTTTAACTGATTGAATTAAAGAATGTTATTGACTGTAATTGTCTCTCTTTGGCTTCCTTGATGGATGGATGGATGGCCACGGAGCCCTAATACTCCCTTGAATGTATTTGTTGAATGAGTTCAGGGCTGCAGGGGGGACTGATCGGGGGCCCCAACACACCACACAGTCAATGTTCACAGGGAGATAGTACAGTCATACCTCGTTTTTGTGTTAGGTTCATGTTGCGACTTTTTGGCTTGTGAACGCGCCCAACCCGAAAGTCTATACTTCCGACCACGTATACTTATGCGTGCTTTGCGCATGCACAGAACCGCTCAATCACTCTTTGTGCTTGTGTAGAAGCGCCGCTCTCATTGCAAATGGCACCCCCGGAACGGATTGTGTCCACAACTAGAGGTACCACTGTAGTTGTCTTCTACTAAGGCGCAACTCTGTCCAGCTCCTTTAACTTCAGGAAGTACATGTGCAATGTATGCTTGTCACAGGGGAGTGTGAGAGCTGTGGTGGCTCCTGGTGGGTGTTGATGTCTGATAAAGCAGCAGGTCTTCCCAAAACACAGCAAGCGCTGCTAGCAAACAAATATTTCAAGATGGCTGTCATATCACCTCTTGGTCTTCTCTTCTCCAGGCTAAGCATACCCGGACAATGTTTATAAGGATGCTTTGCCCACACATGCCAAATAAAGAACTAAACAGAGCTCGTGAACTTATGAATGAAAAGGGTAAAGTACCCTTCATAGGGACCCAGGTGGCGCTGTGGTTAAACCACTGAGCCTAGGGCTTGCTGATCAGAAGGTTGGCGGTTCGAATCCCTGTGACGGGGTGAGCTCCCATTGCTTGGTCCCAGCTCCTGCCAACCTAGCAGTTCGAAAGCACGTCAAAATGCAAGTAGATAAATAGGAACCACTACAGCGGGAAGGTAAACGGCATTTCCATGTGCTTCTCTGGTTTGCCAGAAGCGGCTTTGTCATGCTGGCCACATGACCTGGAAGCTGTACGCCGGCTCCCTAGGCCAATAATGCGAGATGAGCGCGCAACCCCAGAGTCGGTCACGACTGGACCTAATGGTCAGGGGTCCCTTTACCTTTACCTTTACCCTTCATAGCTAAAACAAGTTGTTCATACCACAGAAAACATAGTTCATGCACCAGGGCTGTCGTAGCTTCCTGGAAATGAACTAATAAATTCAGAAGTCAACAGGTGAAGTCACACAGACCCTAACCCTACATCACAGGGTTGTGAAGTGGGTGGAAGGGGTGAGGCCAACGCATGTGCTGTCTCGGGTTCCTTGGCAGGATATAATTGTAGCAAATAGAGCACTGATGGGTTAAATGGATTAAGTTGCATGTTTGAAAAATTCAGCTTCAAACGGATTTCACCCATTAGCTTGATGCAGGAGGACTGGCGGTAAAATCAGTCGGTCTCATTGCACAGGACTTGCTCCTTGTTTCATCCTGAACTTTATAAAAATGTATCTGAAGAAGGCTGGTAAAAACACTGGGTTTTTTTGCTTTTTGCTTTTAACAATTTCTACTTCACTGCCCGCTGATCGTGGAAGAGTCTTCGACAGGGCTGGCCCACCCATGGGGCAAGGTGAGGCAAACGTCTCGGGTGGCAGGATCCACAGGGGCGGCAGATCTGGCCTCCGAGGAGCACATTACCCTCTGCTGCCACCGTTGCTGCAGTGGCAGGCTCCTAGGACGCGGGATCTGCCTCCTCCGCAGCCTCTTCCCAGTGCTGCCTCTGCAGCAGTCTCTCGGTGAATAGGAGGTGCAGCTAATCTCCCACCACTGGGGTCTGCACCCACCTGGTGTGATTCAGAGCAGGCTCCTTCCCCCACCACACAACAGCCATTGATTCCCACTTCAGCCGCCAGGTGAGGTTGACTTTATTCCCCCCTTTGTTCCCAGTGTAGATCTTTATTCCCCGCTTGTTCCCGATGATGATCTTCCCTGGTGGGTGGGTGTGCGCCATTTTGTGGATCACCTCAGGCGCCAAAATGTCTTGGGCCGGTCTTGGTCTTAAACATCTGCTAAAAACTAGTACACACACACACACACACACATAGAGAAGCTGTGTCCTGGCACAATCTCAGAACGGGTCTTTCAGATCCAATTTTTCTCCGTTTGTGTGATTGGCACATGAGGCTCTGCACATCTCTCACTATATTAATGGTGTTTCTGCTGTTTGCTGTCCACACCACTAGGCAGAGCTTGGCAGGAAATATCCAGGGTATACGGTTTGGTGGTTAATTGGATTTGTTCCTCAACCTCAACCACTCCTTTCACAATCAACTTAAAGGTTTCAGCTGTAGTTTGCCTGTTTGTTTGCTTGCTTGCTTGCTTGCTTGCTTGTTTTACAATTCTGACTTATTAGATCTGTAATAATAAAAATAGGTGGTTGGAGCTGGGCTCCTTACTGCTCTTGACCAGGTAAGGCTCTGAAGTTGTATGTGCCAAGCTTTCTGCAAATTAATCCCTTTCTGCCAGCCTTCTGCAGCTTCTACTTAAAGCACTGCAGGCTTTGGCCATGTTGCTCAGAGGAGCAGGTGGTCAGATCAGACCTAAACCTCTTTTCAGTTTTTGCAAGCCTTTCCAAGAGTCTCCCCTCTTGGGAGGGAAAGCAAGTGGCAGAGGATGTGTGTGCATTCCTGCTGCTGCTGCTGTGTTTTTTTTAAAGGGCTCTTCGAGACTGGTGTTTTCTTTCAGGTGCATTCTGCAACTCATTCTTAACGCAGCAAAAGTGGATTAGCCATGGATCCAGTGCTTTTTATCTGGGGGGGGGGGCATGAATCTTTATACTTTTGTCCATTTAGTGTCTTTCTTTTTCCCAGTTTGAACTATGAAATGGTGATTTTCTTGAGTCAAAATGAGAGTACAGTGGTACCTCGGTTTATGAACACAATTGGTTCCAGAAGTCTGTTCATAAACTGAAGTGTTCATAAACTGAAGCGAATTTTCCCATTGAAAGTAATGGAAAGTGGATTAATCTGTTCCAGACGGTCCGCGGATTACTTAAACTGAAGCGTACTTAACCTGAAGCGAGCTTTCCCATTGAAAATAATGGAAAGTGGATTAATCTGTTCCAGACGGTCCGCAGAGTCAGGGCCGGCTTTACATAGACCCCCGGTGGCGCAGCGCACCACGGCGGGGCGGGCAGCGGAGCGATCTCCGCCCCTCAGCACCAGGGCGCACGATCTGCTCAAGACGGCCCTGCGCAGAGTACTTAAACTGAAGCGTACTTAACCCAAAGCATGGGTGTAATTGGTTCCGGAAGTCTGTTCATAAACTGAAGCGTTCATAAACTGAAGCGAACTTTCCCATTGAAAGTAATGGAAAGTGAATTAATCCGTTTCAGATGCGTGTGCGGCGTTCGTAAACCGAAAATTCGTAAACCGAGGTGTTCATAAACCGAGGTTCCACTGTACCCCTAAACATCTTATTAAGAAAAAAAAGCACTGCACTGATCCCTTCTGCTTTATTACTTGTTCTGCAGTGCTTGCACAATAGCACCACATTATTGCTGTCTGGGGGGAGATAAAGCACAACAAAAGCAGGAGAGAAATGGGCAAACCCAGGGCATTTGTGCTATGAAAAGTTACAGGATCTCAGCAGGAAGTTACAGGATATGCGCTGACTGGAAATGAGACAGGATGACCACCCCAAAAGCTTTGAAGCCTATTCAGCATAAGGGAAAATCCCTTTAAAAAAGGGATAACTTGGCAGCTATGATATTGAAATTGGGATCTTGTGGGACACCCCCCCAAGAGCAGAAATCGCCAGGAATGCACAATAAGAAAGATGTCTAGAAGGGCTCAAAATCTATCTTCATGCCCCCGGGTCTCCTTCCTGCCTCAGGAAACCCTTGGGGAAGTTTGAAAAAAAGATCTAGAAGAGGCAACACGATTCTGAGGAGCTTTAAGCTGAAGTTAAAGGTCAGCCGGAGAAGGCTGGGTCAGGAAGACTGGCGCACACACAGGCACACCCCGCCCCCATTTTGGGTGGCAAGCAGCCCCCAAGCATTTTTTTAAATGATTGTTGCAGGTCTTGCACAGATCTGTTCATGCAAGGAGTGCACAGAAGTAGGCTGTGTGGAAACAGGCCACGCCTCCAAATGTTGAATTCACTTAACAAAACCCGTCAGCAAATGGAGATTTCCCTCCTCTCTTTCTCTTGTGCTTCCTCATAGCAGCCCCAAAAATTGGCTCAGAAGGGTTGGGAGAATCCCTAAAACAAGGTGCAGGGGAGGAGAAGAAGCTTTCCATCTGGCAAGTTGAAAAGCTTGCACTGATGGAACGACCAACTTAGCGCAATGTTGAATTCCTCATAATAATAATACTCGCATATTGCACAATACTGCTTTAGCACTCTTGTAAAAGCACACTATAGACACATTCATTTTGCCCATTGTTGAAATGCAACATTTGCTCTTGCACTCTTCCTGGGATTTTTTTTCTTTAGGAGTGCTCATGTACAAGCAAACAGAGAGGGAAAATACCAGTGTGCCTAGCCAGAATGAAAGAAGTCCAGCGGCAGAATGACTATAGTGGGGGACCAAAAACAAAAATACCCACCTCAGGCTACATTCCATCATGCTCTTCCCATTCCATGTGAACCACAAGCTGCAGAATAGCAATTAATATCCATGACTGAAATTATAAGCATGTGTAGAAGCTGACGTGCCAAACATGCAAGGGAGTCAGAACTGAATGACCCATTTGCAACATAAAGCCCACATTAGGAAGCATCCAGAGTCTCCAAACCTAGAGGAAGGTGCTACAGAAGAATCTCCTTAGCCAAGGGAACGAGGCTGAAAATACAGCTAGGCAGAATACAGTGACGTCTGCCAGGGCTGTTCATCTCTCCGCATTTGGAATGATTCCTAGCACATAACTGGGATTGCCTGTGGAAACTTGCGCCACCACAAAAGTAGGTAGTCTCTCTGCTGCCACGCATGTTGTTGTTTACTGCTGCAGGCTAAGAGAACTGCTCCCCTGGAAGAATTCAGCAGGCCTCTAGTCTTCATGATTTCAAATATACAATTATGGCAATGTAGACTCAGAAGGCAAAACTCTAGTCCGTTGAATGGTTTTCTGTTCTCCCACCCCAGCCCCCATTTCTGGGCTGCCAAGGTCATGTTCCTTCCCTATTGCCTCTCACTTGCCTGAACCTCTTCCATTCTGAATTCCTAGTAGTAAAAATAATCTCAAAACACACACACACACACACACACACACACACACACACACACACACACAAAACAAGCTCCAATTTGGGGGTGGGAGGAAAATAAGGTTCAGAACACAGCAGGCACACTGAGCAAGATTTTGCAGTACTGGTTAGATTGCATTAAAAAGGATCGGTCTGTATTTTGTCGAATTGCGGGATGAATTCAGCTTTAACATTTCTCTCTTCTTGGAACAGAGCATGAACACTCCAGGTCATAAATACGGTATCTCCCAGCCTTAACATGGGATGGTTGGATCTAGCCCAGAGCAGCCCCGCTGCGCTGGCCATTTGAAACATCCGATGAGGGCAAGAACTAACCCTGCAGGGATGGCTGTGAAAAACAGCAGTCCCCTTGGCCCATTAATCTGGTGATCCAGATAAGGAGTAGCTGTCGCCATGCTTCTCTGCCCTTCCTTCTTTCGCTCGCTCCCTCTCCCATCCAAAAGACTCTCCTCCTCCTCCTCCTCCTCCTCCTCCTCCTCCTCCTCCTCCTCCTCCTCCTCCTCCTCCTCCTCCTCCTCTACGCGATAAAAACCAGCAGCCTAGGAGGACCTCCCACCCTCCTGGATCTGCTACTGGCACATTTGGTTTTGGCAGGAGGCCCAGAAAGCATTGGGGGCACTTTTGGACACTGACTCAGCACAAACCGCCATTTCCATTTCCAGGAAGGGGAGCAGCTCCTGAGGCCGTGGGGCTCCCAGCAACAGCCCAACCACCACAAGCTAGGCACTGGCCCACCAGCAGTGACACAGCAGTCGTTGCGGCAACGCCCGTCTGTCCCAACACACCCACCCCAAAGACCCTCAAACCCCAGACTTGGGTAGTTCCTCTTACAGCCCACTGGGGCCTCTAAAATTATGGCTGCGAGCTGAAGAAAGAAGCACCAATAGGCCTGGCTCTCTCCGGCGGTGAGGTGTATCACGTGCTGACGGCGGCAGGTAACACACAGTAACAAGGAAAAGATCCCTATAAGGTTGTCAGTGAGGAGAGTGCTAGCCCAGCCTTTTCCTGGTTTTCTTTCTGAAGGATTTCCCCTCCCCATTTCAGTGTGTTGAACCCACATTCCAGAGGGCGGCACTCAGCGGAGTTTTACTCCAAGTTACATTTTGTTGAATTCCACCCAGCGTGAGCTAGTAAGGGTCAAATCAGATGTGACATATCAGATGCATATAATAGTCTTCCAGCTTTTTTAATATATATTTTTAATGAAAAGCAGCCACAAGGGGCTGCAGTCGTGAGCAGACGATTGGCGGGGAGAGAGGGACTGCCTCACCCGTTCTCTTCTGCCCATTTATTTGCCCTCTCTTGTTGGCTTTTACAGAGGGAGTTGAGCCCATGCCCTGGGATGAAGGGTCTTCGCAACAGAGAGGCGGAGTCTATGGGATGAGGGCTGCCCCCCCCCGTTCCAATGCCCTTAACCCTGACACCCTGATTTTATTCCTTTTCCTTTGCCTGGGCTCATATATCGATTTAAAGACCCTACACAAAATAGATGAGGATTTGGAAGTGATGCACATTGAGAAGAGGTAAAACACAGGAGAACGCCCCCCCTCGCCCACCCAAGGGCTCCACCTCACTGGAGATGGGGGCAGGAGAGGGGTGTGTCTCATACAAACCAGGCTCCCTGCTGCTCCCCCCACCCCACACTTACTCGTGGGTCATTCTGGAAACAAGCCACCAGGTGGGCATGGCGGGATGTCCTGGTCAAAGGGGACTGTTTGATGGATCCCTGTGTGGATTTCAGACCCTGAAATCCAAGCTTTCTTCCTCGGAAGGTCATACCAGCCTCCACATCACAAGTCCTCCACCCAGTGCCCAGAAGGGATATTCGGTCCAGGTGCTTCAATGCTGCTTCAGTCTAAACACATGGCTGTGTGGCACTGTTGGAGCGTGTGAAGGGAGAGAAGCAACGGCCGCACACATGTGGGCAGAGAGCTCTTCATCACCGCGGCTCTCCTGCCCCCAGTACAGTCACTTGCTCCATTTTTATGGGTGCTGTGGGTGGCGAGGGAGTCCTCGGGGTGCCATTGCAAGGGGCTTCCGCTTCAGGAGGTTCTCCGCCAGCTGACCTGGCCTGGTCGCTCAGCAACTTGACCAGGAAGTTGATATATCGCATGGCCAGGCGAAGGATCTCGTTCTTGCTCAACTTCTTGTCAGGCGGGTGGGTAGGGATGAGCTTCCGCAGCTCAGCAAAGGCGCCGTTGACATTCTGCTGCCGCCAGCGCTCCCTGCTGTTGGTGAAGACCCGGCGTGCCACTTTCTGGGGCTGATGACCTGAGCAAATAAGCGGAGAAGGGTAAGTGGGTGGATAAAATGCATTCACGAAAGGAGCATGAACTTGGGGGCACATTCCTCTTCTGCTGAGCATGCCAGCCTTCCCGAGAAAGACACTTCTGCTCAGCCTCAGTCCCCAATCCTGTAAAATGGGCAGTTCTGCCTATGCTCTCTAATGCATGGGAGGTTTACCCCGCAGCCACTCACCCTCCGTGATGTCCTGTTCATAATGGCTCGGCCTCCGCTTGAGGCGGTTGTTGGGGAAGAGGCCAAAAGTCCCAGAGCTCCCAATGTAGATGCTAAAGGGAGAAGAGAAGAGATCAGGATGGTTCTTCCACAGGCAGCCTTGTTTTAAATATACAGTCGGACCTTGGATCCCGCACGCCTTGGGAGTCAAACGTTTTGGCTCCCGGACGCCGCAAACCCGGAAGTGAGTGTTCCGGTTTGCAAACATTCTTTGGAACTTGAATGTCCGACGGAGCTTCCGCAGCTTCCCATTGGCTGCAGGACTCGTGCTTTGGTTTCCAAATGTTTAGGAAGTTGAACGGACTTCCAGAACAGATTCTGTCGACTTCCAAGGTATGACTGTATGTCTTATTCACTGGTCATTGGCATTTTTTTTTAAGATCGCCCTTCCTTTTCCCCTAACAACCAGGATGCATCTTTCTTGCAGTGGGTTTGTCTGAGCTTCGGTAGCCCCTAGATCAGGCATCCCCAAACTGCGGTCCTCCAGATGTTTTGGCCTACAACTCCCATGATTCCTAGCTAACAGGACCAGTGGTCAGGGATGATGGGAATTGTAGTCCAAAACATCTGGAGGGCCGAAGTTTGGGGGTGCCTGCCCTAGATGTTATTTTCTGCAAACAAGAGGGCCCAAAAGGCAAATGCTCAGAGGCTTAGGCATGTCTCCTGCTGTGCATGAGATAAATATCAGGCAGATTAACAATTCAGGTCTGGTATAATGGTATACATCAGGCATGCCCAAACTTCGGCCCTCCAGATGTTTTGGACTACAATTCCCATCATCCCTGACCACTGGTCCTGTTAGCTAGGGATCATGGGAGTTGTAGGCCAAAACATCTGGAGGGCCGCCGGTTGGGCATGCCTGGTATACATGTCCACTCACAAGTAAGTTTCCTTCTAGTTAATGGGGTTTACTCCCAGGTAAAGTGGGGACAGGATGGCAGCCTAAGCTTTGGTTTAGGGTTGGCATGGTGGGAAAACAGGCTTCTTCTCTCAATCAGTCTACTTTATTGGCATGCACAAAATATAAAGGATTTAAGTCGAAGTGTAAAATTGGTGTCCGTTTATAAAAGGAGTTACTTTAAGGTAAAATCAATACAAACCTAATAAGGTTAAAAAGTGCCTCTCAAGTCTCAAAGTAAATTTTGCTACGTTTTCCATAATCCCAAACCTACAACTGTTCAGTAGAAAGGAAACCCTGGAGGTCGGGGCAATTTAACCTTTCTTTCAGCATGGGATTTAAATAATTACCGCGGATTTTTGTGTAAAATGGGCAGTAAAATAAAACATGTGCAATGGTTTCGACCAAACAGGGTTCTTGTACCTTGAATATCTGTGGGGCAGAGAGAAATTTGGCAGGTTAAGCCTTTTCTAGTATGGAAATACAATTATGGGGAAAGCTTCACTATAACTCTACTCTCCCTAACTGTGTGCTATGCATTGCCACCCATGGTAGCCCTTTTGTGGCTGGCACCCACAGTCCTCTCCAGGGAACTGGGGTATCTTCGGACCCCTTAAACCCTCTGGGCTAGCTAGGGGCTGGGTCCCCTAAATGTTGAGGGGGTGGAGGAGTCTCCTGACGGTTGGCCTTCCCAACCGTTGACCTCCTCTATGAGCCTGGAGATCCAGTGCCGGACCGTAAGGCCAGCATGATGAAGGTCCTGCAATCTGGCATGACCCTTTGAGGAGCCCAGCATGCGGTGCCACATATGTGCGACATCACACATGCACGATGCCCCCCCAAAAAATGTTGGCGCAACTTGGTGCACCCACTGGTCCAAAAAGTTTGGCAGCCTCTAGCCTAGGCTGAGACTGGTTAGGGATGGGCAGATATGCCAATTTCAATGTCTGTCCATTTATAATTTTTGCAGTCTTCAGTTCTCCACATTTGCACATCAGCTCGCAATTTTACAAGCACATAATAATAATAATAATAATAATAATAATAATAATAATAATAATACCACCACCATATTGGTCCGAATATAAGCCACACTTTCCCCCTGAATTCTGACCATGAAACGTTAAATTCGCAACATTACAAAAATTGGCTTTTATGACATCGCTGCTGAAACAGACATACGGTAAAACGGAACAAAAAATGTTTTATCGCCGATTTGCAAGCTTGAGACTGTTGTGCAATTAATTACCCACTTGCGGGTGCTCTCTAGTACCCGTAGGGTTTTCTTCTACATTTGCCATTTACGGGTGTGAGTGCCTGCGGAATTTTAAGGGTGCGGCTTATATTTGGGTATTGTCTTTTTTTCTTTGGTGTGAATTTATTGTAACACATACATTTTCCTAAGCAATTTTGCCTAATATAATGCATTTTCATATGTTATTCTCACAAAATCTGCCTATTAGCATGCACACTTTGCCCTGATATGTGCTGGAGAATTTTGCATTGCAAAATTTAGAGCACTAACGAACTCTGAAGGACGGCTACGTTTCAGTGCGCTTCCAGAAAGCGCAAACCAAGTAGTTTCGCCTTTAAATGTGAACAGGATCAAACTTCAACCCCATTCCGATTGCTGGCTTATTTGCATTGCGAGGATTTCTTCCCACCCTCCCTGCCCCACAAACCTGATCATTTCCACTCAGGACTTACCTGTTGAGAAAGGGCTGGTACTGCGGCTGATACTGTGGGGGCAAAAGGGGGCTCCTCGCTCCAGCTAGATTCGCCATAGGGGGCGGAGGAGGGCCAGCCGGAAGAGCCGAGAGCTGTAAGAGGCCGGGAATGGGGTGCAGAGCAGTGAGGTGAGTGGTGGGGACCTCGACATGGGCGGGGGGCTTGCTGCTGTAGCTCAGGCTGATGACCGGGACGTTGTGAGGCAATGGGGCCGGGGAAGGCTCAGGGGGAGAAGGGCTCCCCTTAGCTGGAGGGGAAGAAGAGGTGGGGCTTGTGGGCGATGGGGTTGCCTCAACCTCATCTCCCCCAGTAGCTGGGGAGGGGATCTCAATTGGGGAGACTGGTGGCTGCGGGTTTTGCTGTTCTGGGGCAACCGGCGGCTGAGGGGTATCCAGCTTCTCCATTATTTTTTCTTCGCCTCTCATCTGTGGGGAGAATAGACAGAGAGTGAGGAGCGCCACCATCAAATCACATCAGTCAACTGGCTATTCCTAAAGGTAAAGGTAAAGGGACCCCTGACCATTAGGTCCAGTCGTGACCGACTCTGGGGTTGCGCACTCATCTCGCATTATTGGCCGAGGGAGCCAGCGTACAGCATCCAGGTCATGTGGCCAGCATGACAAAGCCGCTTCTGGCAAACCAGAGAAGCACATGGAAACGCCATTTACCTTCCCGCCACAGCAGTACCTATTTATCTACTTGCATTTTGAGGTGCTTTCGAACTGCTAGGTTGGCAGGAGCTGGGACCAAGCAACGGGAGCTCACCCCGTCACAGGGATTCGAACCGCCGACCTTCTGATCAGCAAGCCCTAGGCTCAGTGGTTTAACCCACCGCACCACCTGGGTCCCTATTCCTACAAGTCATTAAATGTGGGCATTGCAGAAGCCCGCTAAACTAAGCCCCTTGACAAACCCAATTGAATTGTGGAGACGAGGCAAACCAGATTTTTTGCAATCCTAGTTGCCTGGTTTTCAGAAATTTAGTCACAAACGCCATGGCGAGGGATGCCAGTTCTTTTGGCAAAGACGAGTTTGTTAGCAGGAGGAGAAATGTATTTATGTAAATGTTGTTAGCAGATTCTCCTCGTTTTCAGACTTTCAGTTTTCAGTGTTTAATATTTGGGTTTTAGGCACTAATGGAGCATTAACATTTACTTCTGGAAATGTGTTTCAGATGGAGGGAGCATAATGCGTTCTCAAGTTTCAACCAAAACAGTTCGCCCTCCCCAAACATAACCGCTCTTCTTCCAGACGTCCCATAATCTTTACGAGTCCACTTTTGTAAAGGGAAGAAGAGAACTTTTGTTAATCCTGACTAGAGGGCAAGGGACCTGGGTGACTTGTCTTGGCTACAACAGAATTGGACCTTTCTCACTCGTCCTGTCACACAGCGAAAGGGGAAAGCTGCAAAATTGCAGCTTGGCAAGTCACCAGATTGCAACAGTTTGGTCCAGCATTACCAGAACCACCTTTTTGATAGAAGTCTCAAGTATACATATTCCAGGTTCTAGAGTCCACATGGAGGCTTGGACAGGAGGAGTTGAGAAGCAAAAACATGGTGAACTATGGCAGGGACTTTTCTCAAACTGCAGTACCTACCCAACGAATTGGTGGGTGGGGGGAAGGTTGAAAAAGCCAAATAATTTACCACAGAATAGATCCAGATAAGTGACAGAACACTACTTCCCACCTAGAGTTACTAGCTAAAACCACTCCAATGTTTCATCAATGAACTTTAGCTCATCTTGGGCAATGATGCTTCTGCCACACAGACCTTGGGTGGTAATCTAAACCCACTGTTTTTCCCCCACACAGACCATTTGAAAACAACTGGGGGTCTTGGCAGACCACTTAATGCTTGTTCTGCTTATTGTGACGGGTGGCGCTGTGGTCTAAACCACTGAGCCTCTTGGGCTTGCCGATCGGAAGGTCGGCAGTTCAAATCCCCGCGAAGGAGTGAGCTCCCGTTGCTCTGTCCTAGCTCCTGCCAACCTAGCAGTTTGAAAGCACGCCAGTGCAAGTAGATAAACAGGTACTGCTGTGGCGGGAAGGTAAACAACGTTTCTGTGCGCTCTGGTTTCTGTCACGGTGTCCCATTGCACCAGAAGCGGTTTTGTCATGGTGGCCACATGCAGGGCCATAGCTAGGGGGTAATGAGGTGGGCCCCCACCAGGGGCGCAAGCAAGGGGCGCGCGCAATATTGCCTATAAATTAAAATATTGATTATTGCCTCATAAGAAAAGGTTTTTAATAGAGGGTGAATTGAATGGGTGGGGTGGAGGAGAGGCGGAAAGAAGAGCTAATTTGTCAGTGGCTAGGGGGCGCAATCTGGAAAGTTCTGCCAGGGTTGCAAGATCACCTACCTACGGCTCTGGCCACATGACCCAGAAAACTATCTGTGGACAAACGCTGGCTCCCTCAGCCTGAAGCAGGATGAGGCCCACACCCCATAGTCGCCTTTGACTTGGCATAAGCACCCAGGGGTCCTTTACACCTCGCATGTTCAACCATCAATCCACAGAGACGCCACGAACCACCCAAATGATGCTCACGGGGCATTTGGCAATCCACGCAGTGCCAGATTTAGGGTGATGCAGGAGATTCCCCCACAAAAGGCACCGAGCCGAGGGGGCACAAAATGGAGAAGATCCATAATGGAGAAGTTCCATTTGGGGGTGCCAAATGTTTGCCTCACACAAGGTGCTATATTATCAAAGTCCGCCCGTGACTCCATGGACCACAGTTTGGGAACGAAACCTGATCTAAAACTCACTACCACCTGCAGGCCACACCACAGACTCAAACATAGAGACTAGACCCTGCCATGAATCCAGAGGCCAACTCTGACCCCATGTCTACTCAGGAATTACTACTACAAGATCTAATAATAGGAATCATTCAATTTATCCCCTCACAGCAATGTATATCTGCATGCTACCCAATACAAACTGGCAGTACCTGAAGAAGAGCCACAAGCATATAGATAGAGGGGATTTGGTTGATATTCTAATTTTTAATTTTTAAAAAAATAATAATAATAAAGGATGGATCAGTTAAGAAACAGGAAGCGGGGAAACTTGTGATTTCCCAGTGGAGACATATAGAAAGTGGAGTCCCTCTATAATCTGTGTTGAAACTTCTGGTTTTAAACTTGTCCATAAATGAATTAGGAGCAATCAGTGAGGTAGCCAAGTTTCCTGATAATACCTAAATGTCCAAAAAGAGATTGTGAAGAGCTCCAAAAGGACCTCTCCGAATGGGTGGTTAAAATGGCAAGTGCAATTCATTGTACAAGTGTCCGCACAAAAGAATAAAATCTTAATTTTGCATATGCCCTCATGGGGTCAGAACTGGCAGTGACGGACCAGGAACAAGACCTTGGGGTCAGCTGTAAAAAAAAAAGGCAAAATCCGTACAAAATCAGTAAACTTATTGAAAATGCAACTGCCATTCTCATAATGCCATCCTTTACGGTCGTACTTTGGAAGTCAAACTGAATCCGTTTCGGAAGACTGTTTGACTTTCAAAACATTTGGAAACCAAAGCACGGCTTCCGATTGGCTGCAGGAAGCTCCTGCAGCCAATCGGAAGCTGTGGAAGCCCTGTTGGACATTCGGGTTCCCAAGAACGTTTGCAAACCAGAACACTCACTTCCGGGTTTGCAGCGTTCAGGAGCCAAAATGTCCAAGTACCAAGGCATTCGGGATCCAAGGTACGACTGTGTAGGAATCTATGGTACAATCACATTTGGGTAACATTGCAGCCAGTGCTCAGATGGGCAGTCCTGTGATCTCACAAACTCCAAGCATTTCTCTGATGAAAATAGGGATGTCCTATTCCATAGTGAACATTTTACTATTTATACCCCACACATCTTACTGGGTTGCCCCAGCCACTCTGGGCAGCTTCCAGCATATATAAAAACATTTTTTAAAAAAACCTCCCTATACAGAATTGCCTTCAGACAGCTCAGGGGTCAGATAATTCCATACCCTCCAACATTTATCCAATGAAAATAGGGACATCCTAAGGAAAAGCAGGACATTCCAGGATCAAATCGGAAACCAGGATGGCTTCTCTAAATCAGGGACGTCCCTGGAAAACGGGTACTTGGAGGGTATGTGATTGGGGGGGGGCAGCAAAAGCTGCTGGATCTTCCTGTTCGCTATGGCTGTGATTCTCTGAGGGCTTTATCACAGGTGTCTACGAAAATCTGATGTGTGGGGAATCCCCAGCTGTCAAGGAGAGATGGTGTGGTTCGATTGAGGTAGACGTTCTCAGCAGATAATCATAAATGTGGTCATGCTCTGAGCCACAGGCAGTGGGTGGGAGGTTGGCCACAGCCTTGTGTGAGTTTCTTTAATGTTCTGTCTTGGGAGAGGGGGCTATTCCTGTGCTTCCATGCTCAGCCAAGAAGCAGGCGGAGCAGGCCTGGGTTTCTGGAAAACAGTTTTCTCCCCGATGCATTTATATATATTTAAGGCGTCTGAACCTCAGTTAGGCAATGGCTGGCCGGCCTGCATCAGTGCAACAGGCCAGTGAAAAAGATCAAGCTACAAAAATGGTGACAGGCATTATGAACATATATATTTTTTTCATATTGCTTGCCTGCTTGCTTGCTTCCTGAATGGGGGTGCAGAGTGTTGTGTTTTCCCTCCACTTAGGAATAAATCAGAATTCTAAGGTTTGGCAGAAACCTGCTGGTTAATTTATGGGGCGGGGGGGGGGCATGAGGGTGCAAGTCTGCCTGGGAATGAGAGCCTGTCTGCTGAAAGAACTTAACTCATCCCCACTCCCCGATCCCTGAGGTGTGGGAGATTCAGTGGCAAAGAAATTGCCCTCTGCCCCACATTGTTGTAACGTGCACTTAGGGATTCCCTCCAGTTTCACAAGAAAGACATTTGGCCATGTTTGGCTGGCCATCTTTGAGCTGCGCTTCCTGCATTGCAGGGCTCAGTGACGTAGCGTGGGTTGCCAGCACCCAGGGCAAGGAAAATATTGCACCCCCTAAGGCAAGTATTGTGCCCACAAACCAGCACTTCCAGGCAGCGCTGCTGCTGCTGCCAGACAGTGCTGCAGTGTAGCAGCGGGACATGTATGTGCACCTCCTTGGGCCGGGGCACCGCCACTGCCATGGCCACAAGTCTCGCCGTGTGGCTGGGGGAATGCGAAGGGCCCGTCCTCTCCCAGCTCCTGCTCGTTGTGCTGCTCAGGTGAGTTTGGTGGGTGAGAGGGATGGGGAGCACCTCTGGTTGGGGCGGCAACTGCAGAGACACGCCCTGAAAGATTTTTGCACCCGGGGCAATCACTCCAGCAGCCTCCCCCCAAGCTACGCCTTTGCAAGGGGGTTGGATTAGATGCCCCTTTATTTGAAGCTTTGCTCTGCCTCCAGACCATTCACGGAATTCCCATTCTTGTGCAATAGCTGCAGAGGTTGAGGGAACTGCCTTGGGACAATAATGCAGGTATGGGAGCACTCCTAGTCTACTTTAACTCCTGAAAATCTCGGCCTTATTTATTTATTTTTAAAGCATATGTGTCGCTAGCCCTCGTGATTGTTAAGAAGAAGAACTGAACTTGGACCTAAACTCAGAATTGGATCAGAGAGTCTTCCCCCTGCCCTCCTGCTCAGTGAACTGAAATCAAAACCCAGCCTGAAGGCTATTCCTCCCCCCCCCCTAGATCAGGCATCTCCAAACTTTGGCCCTCAAGACGTTTTGGACTACAATTCCCATCATCCCTGACCTGTTAGCTAGGGATCATGGGAGTTGTAGGCCAAAACATCTGGAGGGCCGCAGTTTGGGGGTGCTTGCCCTAGATCTACATTGGCTCCCAGTACGTTTCCGAGCACAGTTCAAAGTGTTGGTGCTGACCTTTAAAGCCCTAAATGGCCTCGGTCCAGTATACCTGAAGGAGCGTCTCCACCCCCATCGTTCTGCCCGGACACTGAGGTCCAGTACCGAGGGCCTTCTGGCGGTTCCCTCGGTGCGAGAAGCCAAGTTGCAGGGAACCAGGCAGAGGGCCTTCTCGGTAGTGGCGCCTGCCCTGTGGAACACCCTCCCATCAGATGTCAAAGAGAAAAACAGCTACCAGAATTTTAGAAGACATCTGAAGGCAGCCCTGTTTAGGGAGGCTTTTAATGCTTAATTGATTATTTTATTTCATTTTTCTGTTGGAAGCCGCCCAGAGTGGCTGGAGAAACCCAGCCAGATGGGCGGGGTATAAATAATAATATATTATTATTATTATTATTATTATTATTATTATTATTATTATTTATAATTTTACAATTGGTGAAACATTTTCCATGAAGGTTCACACACACACACACACACAGAGAGAGAGAGACCCCTAGGATTTTTCCTTGAAAGGGTAAAAATCAGGTTCAATTGAGATGTAGCAGGGGAATATAAGCTAATATTTCAATGCCAAGGATGCGGTGCGGATGCTGCAAATGAACTGCATGTGCAACAAACACCCCTCTGGAAGCACCCAGAATCAGGAACCGAACCCCTAAACAGAAAAACACAGTAGCTGGTTCGGAATAAGCGATTTAGTCATCAATAGCGCCGGAGAGGGGGTGTCTCTGGAGGTTGGTAAGAAACTGCCTCTCTCCTCCAAACCTCGAGAGGGCATGCAAAAAGAGAAAGGCTTAGTCCAGGAGACCGTTAGAAAAGGGAGGGTCCAGAGAAGTTGTCTTAGCACTGATAATCCTTCTGCCTGCCTCCTCCTTTTATCTTGATCTCCAGCACAAGGAGATTCTCCCCGTTCAGACTATGCATGGGGGTAGCAAAACCATTTGCTTGCACCCGTCAGCTACCCTACGAGGCACATGTTAAATGTGAGGCAGACTCTGCCGTTCACTGGAAAGGGGGCACATGGCTAGCCTCTCCTGGGGGCTCGTCTCCCAGGAACCGCTTTCCCGCAGAGATGCAGTTCCCATTTCAAATCAGGAAGGTCTGGGTGGTTCGGACGACAGCCTTGAATTACTGCTCTGAGGTGAGGGGTGCTTGGCCACAGCAAGCCCACAAATGCCACGACCCTGCCTGGATTGGCTAAACACAGAATAAAAAGGAGAACACACCAGAGACCCTTGGCAGATAAGACCTGGTATCTCTGGAAACTTACCGGTGAGGCACGGAAGTGAAAACAAGGCACCCATTAGCCTGCCTTCTGTAGCCAGAGGTCTACTCTCCCTTTCGCTGAATGTGATGTTTTCAATGGCTGCTAATAATGGCAGAGAGGGCAGCCCACATTTCTGCCTGACTGTGTTCAAATGAGTGGTAATCGCTGTATCTTGCGGTTCCATACACCTGCTACGCGTTGTGCGTGAAAAAGGACTATCCTCCCACCAGATCCGAACCCTCTGCCCATCAACATCGCCAGCAGGGCCAAGGTTATTTTGGAGCTGAGGGGAAAGAATGAAACAGGGTCTCTCCACCCCACCCCACCCCACCCCCACCTCACAGACCAGACTGTCCGTGTAATCCAGGCATCCCCAAACTGCGGCCCTCCAGATGTTTTGGCCTACAACTCCCATGATCCCTAGCTAACAGGACCAGTGGTTGGGGAAGATGGGAATTGTAGTCCAAAACATCTGGAGGGCTGAAGTTTGAGGATGCCTGGTGTAATCTTACCTCAGGAGAGATGATGGGACACCATCTTAAGAACATAAGAGGAGCCTGCAGGATCAGGCCAATGGCGCATCTATCCAGCATCCTGTTCTCACAGTGGCCAACCACATGCCCGTGGGATCTTGCACCAGACGTACAAGCAATTTATTTATTTTATTTATTATTGAATTTATATAGCGCCCTATAACTGGAGGTCTCGTGGCAGCAAGGTAGCAGGAAAGGGCAGGGCATTTGACAACTCACAAAACTCTGCCCTCAAAGTCTTCGCCTTTGCTCCCCCTGACCCCAAGCATGTGCCGCCTGAAGCATCCAATTCACTTTGTCGAATGACAGGGCCGGCTCTGCTGACCCTCTGTATTCGGTTATTATGAAAGAGGAAGAGAAGTTCTCTCAAGCTCTGCCTACCAGCGAGGACAGGAAGCAACGGAATGCTGCTGAAATGCTTGTTCTATCTGCTAATGGCCAAATATGCCAGATGAGAGTTGCGGAAGATGTGGAATCGTAGAATTGCGTGCTTGGAAGGGATCTTCAATCTATAGGTAGATCGATCGGAACCAAAACAGAGAGTTGGAAATATGCCGGTGTACCTGCACCAGAAGTAAGCCCGTTCTGAAACGCTTTGACTCCCCGGTTGTGAAGACCGACTGCAAATGCGTGGTCAGAATTTGCCCAGTGCATTGAGAGGAGGAATTCTTCTCTAAGAGCGCAAATGACTACTTGACTCTCAGTTATGTTTTCCCGCCTCACAGAATCTCCCTCATGTCGCCCTTTCAGCTAGAAACACTGCACGGTGGTCGAAATTCTGCAGAGAGCAGAGTCCAAATTTAAACATGCAAATATAAGCTGGATGGTGCAAAACTATGAATAAGGAAATTTGCAAATGCTTTGATTGATATTAATAATTGACTTGGGAACAGGGTTTCTTATTATTATTATTATTATTATTATTATTATTATTATTATTATTATCCTTTTTCTGAATAGATTATGAAACTGCTCTGATTACAAGGTGAATTCCTGCTCAGGAAAATGCCATCATATTCAGGGCTTTAAAAACATATCCGTCCTCAGGTGCCTGGCTCACTTTGACTCCCCATACAAAATGTTGGATTAAGAATCATGACTACTGAGATGGGATGCGGTGATATTTTGCAACGCAGGTAACTGAGCTAAGGGAGATAAAATGGCAACAATGCCTATTCTGAGTGGCGGCCACAGTCCTTTGTTTGAGTGTCAGGCGATAAAAATGTTTGAGAAATAGAGGAAATGGTTTTGCAAATGTCATCAGGAGGGTTGGCTTCCCAATCAGCAACATCTGAGGCCTTTTCAAAGCCATTCTTATGCATGCACACAGACAAACATTACGAGCTACTTTCAACTCGTACGCACCGGACTTTTAAAACACAGGCTGCTTAAAAAACCAAAATGCAAACCACAGTTCTGTGATTTACAAGTTTTTTTGGGGGGGGGCAGACAACTGTCACGTGTTTCCATTTTGCCTTCAATATTTTCCCCTTAAACTAGAGGACTGTACAAGAAAGGACAAGAAGTATACGCTGCCTAAAATTGAGAAGCAGCCTCATTGAACGCCCACAAGTTCAGGGCATTTATTCAGCTTTTTATTCATCCCCCGTTGAAGGGGGGAAATGCACTTTAAATGAGTATATACTGGTTAAACCTAATACAGCCAATCCATGACTTACTTTAATCAATTGTTTCTTCGTTTGCTCCAAATTAGTTACATTGACTTTCGATGAAACAGAAACTAACTTAAATCCAAATATCTAGTTACAGGTAGGTAGCCGTGTTGGTCTGAGTCGAAACAAAATAAAAAAATTCCTTCAGTAGCACCTTAAAGATCAACTAAGTTTTTATTTTGGTATGAGCTTTCGTGTGCATGCACACTTCGTCAGATACACGAAAGCTCATACCAAAATAAAAACTTAGTTGGTCTTTAAGGTGCTACTGAAGGAATTTTTTTATTTAAATCCAAATATTTCAGGTTAATGGGATTCCGGATTATTGCTCTGTCCTAAAAATGTTATATTACCATGCTGACTTCCTGCCTTCAGTTGTTTTCTTATCACATGCATTGGCATATTCATACTGTACATCTTATAAATAAATACACTGTGGCTGCAAAACAGCACAGAGTTAGGAGGACTTAAAGCCAATTTAAATTGGTGTCTTTAACGGGTACAAAACCCCACGAGGGACTGTGGCCCCAATGTTTGCCATGTACTGTAGATCACAAGTACCATAATTAAAAGATAGATACTATATGTTGTTTTTGTACATTATATTATGTGGATGTGTATAAATTTTTAATAATGAATATATACATAATAAATATTGTAATTGCTCTTGACTGCCGTAGCAAGGTTTTGGTTTTGGTTTTGGTAGTTTATTTAAATGTATTTTTAACAGAGGTTAGAAACTGCATTAGGACTACTGATGTAATGAAGGGGAGATAGATAGATGATAGATAGAAAGATAGATAGATAGATAGAGGTGTGTATGTGTGTATTCTATAATAAAATATTAACTTATATTGTAGATATAATTATAAGTAAATTATATTTTTCCTGAAGAGAGGAATGTTTGTAAAGATAAAGCTTGCTGACTTTGCATCGTTTCCAGGATCAATGCATTTCCAGCTTTTGGTGTGTGTGTGTGGAAAGCACAAAATCTTTGTCATGCATGTGGCAGTTCAGTATGAGACCATTTCACATGCAGTGGGAAATACATGCATTGGGACCCAAGACCTCCCGCACGTGTGCTCACTGTGAGACAGGCACATGTGCAATTGTCACACGCAACAATCTACACACAATTTTCACACACGCTCACCATTTTCCTACACGGAAGTGTTTGCCATTGAGGAAGTGTGTAATGTTTGAAGCGGCCCTTACTGCAGCAACTGTTAATCCAGGGGAGAAAACGCCACTCTCTCTATTTTGCATCTCTTATTTTTAAAATGCCGAGGCCGTTACAGGCGTCTGCCAGTGTTGTATCATATCAAGAAAAACAAAAAAATAAAAAAATCTGTGCATGTCATTAACAATATATCACACACTTTTCTTTTCTTTTTTACATAGATGACTATTTGACATGTTTACAGAGATGACTGTACGGCATGTGAGTTCATCTTCTGCATGAGGAGGAGCAGGGAATTATAGATAAAACAGCGCTAAGTGTCAATCTGGTAGAAAACACGAATGAGCCACGGCATTGAATTTGGTCTTCAAAACATGAAGCAAGAAGTCATTAATCGCTCAATTTTGTTACAAATTGCGCTCCGGTAGGAAACCATGTGGGTGATGAGGTACGATAAGAGATGCAATTGCCCAGCAAACGAATGATATCACAGCAGCTTAAATAACAACAGTGATAATTCCCAAGATAAGCACAGAGATCACAGGAATCTTTGAAATTCAAAAGGGAGTGCAGGTGGAAGTTTCAAACCTATTGATTAGTGGTGATTATTTAACTGTAATTGCCATATAGAAAAATGAAGGGGGACCCTGTGACAGAGCAGCGCTGCTCGAGGGATGCCACTCTAGTTTCTATACAGTACTGAATTTGGAGTTCAATGCAAAATCTTATTTGGCTTGTAAATGTATTTTTGGATTGCTGTGAAAAATCCATTTTGCAGTTATGTTTTCTGGGCCTTACAGATGTCATTTATTTTCTTAAATTAGATTTTAGCAGTGGGATCAGCAGTCAGGCAGTAAAGGGGGAGACGGAGAGACGAAGAATTCATCAGGAACAGAAAGTTCCCCCACACGAAAAGGGCAATTGGAGGGAGAATAGCCTTAAGATTAATTGTGCTCCTAGACATCCTTATTCTGGACTGATGATACAGTAAAAAAAAATTACCATGAAAACATACAAGCTATTCAGTCTAAGAGAAAAAATACGGAGCTGTGTACCACCAGCGTAAGAATGGGTTTTTGTTTAACAACAACAACAAATTGCAAGAAAAGGAACCACCGACCCTTTCTGGGCAAACTATGAATCAAAAGACCTTAACAACCGTCTTTGCTAAAATAAAATCATTGAAATTCAGCCCCCCCCCGCCTTTTCTTTCCAAGGGACATGCCAACCATCCTTTTCCCGCCACTCCCCAAAAGCCCCTTTTTCTCACCTGCCAGCCATCACCGGGCCAAAGCCATCTTTCCTTTTCCAAAGGTCAACCAAGGCGGTCATTTTTAATTCCCTGTGGCGGAAGGGCCGGCAAGAAGGCCGCGAAACCCCGTCTGGTGGCCGGAGAATCCCGACGTGAAACGGGGTGTCACCTGATTGCTGGCTGTAAAGAGGCCTGGGTGGCAAGGTGCAGGGGCATGTAGAAGCTGTGCCACAGTGGTCTCCTCGAAGACAAAACAGGAGGAGGTGCCAGGCTCTGATCCTAGAGCCTTGGAAGAAGGTGAACGGCCTGCGTTGTCCAAGCACTCTATCCCCGAAATCGGCCACATGGCTGCTGCGGGCTACCATGCTCGGGGGCCATGATTCGTGGCCGCTTCCTCTCTTCTCCTCTGCTTCCCTCCGCCAGAGCGTGCGTATAATTATAATTATTATTGTTATTTGCTGCTGGTTTGGGGACTTCCAATCAATTAGGCTCCAGCTTTTCCTGCCATCTCGTTCCTTACAAATCCCCCTGCGGCCACCTCTCTTTATTGACAGGCGCTATTTGGCCACTGGAAGGAGCTGCTTTGATGAAGGAGCCTGGACCAAGCCCCCTCCCCTCCCCTCCCTTTCCCTCTCCCCTCCCCTCCCCTGCATGAGAGAGATTTCCTGCCCTCTTTGGACGGGGGATGTTCTGCAGTTCGGAGATAAGGCACACAGGAGCTGCCTGCACAGGGCTGATAAGGAAACTCCCGAGTCAGACCCAGCCTAAGCAAGGGGACTTGGAAAGCAAACAAGAGGAAGCCCAGTGTCTACACACTGGAATAACATAGACCAGTGAACACATAATAGAGGTGGCTTAGGAGAGCTCGGAGCACTTTCATTAGCGACTAGAAACATGGATTGGATGTGAGCTCAGGAGAGCCTTGCCCAGGGAGGGAAGGAAGGAGGTTCTTCCCCGCCTCCCCATCAGCCAGCTGGCCGGCCAGCTGACTTTTGGGGTTCCTGGCAGGCACAGGGCCCATGTGCCTCCTGTTGGGCATCACACTCAATTGGTCAGCAGCTGGCATTTCTTACAACCATTGGATGGCATGGGAACCAGGCAAATCAGGCTGTCAGTCACTGGCCTCGGGATCCACGGTCAGTAAAGATGCCTGCAATTCCTACAAAGGAAGGATGTTTGCAGGCACTCGTGCAAAGTCACGCTTGTGCTCATTCTGTGCAAGCCTATAACTGGATATCACAATTACTGCCATGGAATTTAAGCCTTAGAGCATGTGTAAGGAAAGACCCAGGCAACTAACAAATGCACACCTCTGGGCTACGCTTGGGATTTTAAAGGAAGTATTTTCATTTGATTTATTTGATTTTGATTCAAATGATTCAAATGAAACTCAAAGTGGCTTACAAACCAACAAATAACCGTAACATAGTAAAACATAATAGCACATTGCGAACACAGCATACAGCATATAAAATAATTAACAAATTATTAATAAAAAACTTAACAAAACAGCAACTAAAAAAGAGGCGAAACCTCACAATTATGGCAGGTCATGTGATTAACACATCAACAAATCATTGAGAGTCTATAAAACAATATTGAAAACTTTAACAAAATAGCAATTGAAAGATAAGCCAAGCACCCCCATGACTCATAACCTTTCACTCTGTTCAGTTCATTAAAATACACACATGCACATCATGCCTATTGTTAAGCCAGCACAGCCAGATCATCATGCTGGCTGGGGTCCTCGAGTAGCGGCCCATGGGGGAGATGGTGGGGGGCTCAGGCCGACCGCCAGTGGTAAGGTGGATGTTGACTCCGGGTAGCCTGCCTAGGCACTGTTGAGGAGGCCTACATTGCTTTCAAGCATTAGGAGGTCCATTCCCACCTGAGGAAGTCCAAGACCAGCCTATCCCTCTGGAGCAGCCAGTGGCAACTGCATTTGGTGTAGAGACTGACCAGGAGGTCCAACAGTGGCCCTGTGGCCTACCCATGAGGAGCTGCTCCAGCCTGTCAGGTCTTGCCCTAGGCCAGATGGAGAGAGGCAGGGCAGGGCCCTCAGGCACTCAGCACGTCAGTCTTCCCTGGGCAGCTGCCACAGCACCAGTCCATTGGAAAATGTTCTTTGCAAATCTTGGGCAGGATAGAAAATGGAAGAAAATGCACACTCCGGCCAATCTTGAGTCCAATTCATAAGTGATGGCTCCCACCTGTATTGGAAGTGTGTGGATGGGGTCAGGTGAGGTGGGGGGGTGACTTGCCGCTGAGCCAAGGTCTCAGAGAAGTGCCATTCATATGAGTGTGCACCACCAACTTTATACATTACTTAGCCACATCAAAGTGCTGGTTCACACAACGTCCCTAAGATCCTTTGATAAAGGGCAGCATAAAAATCGTCTTCATGAATGAAGCCAGGACCAGCAGCAAGCCTGCCCAGCTGCCAAACTCCAAAGCGTTTGTGGGAATTTGGGTTGCCTCAGCTTTCCATTTAGATGGACAATGTTTGTGTCATTTGTGGGAGAAACCTTAAAAAGGTCATGCGGGACATGCAAGTGGAATCTAATGCCAGCCCAAGAAGCTTTGCTCATGCATGACTCTTCCCACATTACAAAGGTGCACCATCTTCTGCTATTTTCTAGCTTCTGTACTGAATAATTTTTAAAAACCCTCATGCTCCCCCCCTAATAATCTATTCATAGAATGTACCATGTGCCTGGCTTCGTCATCATGTCTGTGCAAGGAGTCAAATCTGGGGAGCAGCACATCACATGGGTCATATTTTAAAAGGAACAAACTCAACCCGAGAATTTCACAGAAGGACTGGGCTGCCACCTTCTGCGTATTCATCTCCAGCCCTTCCCAAAAGGTTAGTTTGCAGCACACACCACAAATGGCCAGGTGTTGTTACTCATTCCGCAGAGGCCTTTCCTGAAGTTGCACACTATGAGTGCAAGGCTATCATCTTCTAGCTCTCAAAATTCAGTATTTCACAGTAGGGACCATGCAATTCTCCTCCACCAGTGTGTCAATTGTGATGGAGCATAGCATGGAATATGGCTGGGTGACTGTTGAGACCTGACTCTTAGGAGGCTGCTAGTGTGAATTTTACACAGCAGTCATTGATTTAATCCCAATGTCAAAAGTTTGGATGAGCATCCCAATCAATTTTGGTTTCTCTCAGTTTCTCATTTCTAAGATTTTAAGTTCAGTTCACCACATTTCCATATCGCCACAGTTCTAATATAGGCGCATGCGTCTGTGTGCGTAC
Organism: Zootoca vivipara; assembly: GCF_965207765.1. NCBI lineage: Eukaryota > Metazoa > Chordata > Lepidosauria > Squamata > Lacertidae > Zootoca > Zootoca vivipara. The sequence continues at coordinate 9,620,992 of NC_142598.1, forward strand.
TTCTTTTGTTGTTTGAGAACTGCATTGCAAAATTCAGAGATGCACAAATTTTAAAATCTCGGTTTGCATATTGTTTCAGCAAGAACAAATTAGGTAGTTTCACATTAAAATGCAAACTGAATCAATTTTTTCTCTCCACCCCTAAGCAAGATGGAGCTATGGCCCAGCAAGAATAACTCAAAGACAGTGCAAACTTGGGCTTGCCAGGTCAATAAGAGCTTAAACCCAGGAGTTTTCTGGTCTGCAGACTGCACCTTCCCTTGAATGATGAGATTCTTGAGACTGCACAGTAGAGGAAGAGGAGGCAATATTATCTTGCTAGGTCTGAAGAACTCCACCCCCTGGGCAGCCCATTGCCTTCTTCTGACCTGGCAAGGCTAGAAATGCTTCCAGGTCAGGACAAGATCTTTGTTGGGACTGTAGACCATTTTTTGCATTGTATTTTGCATTGCTCTGGCTCTCCCAGTGGCTTTTATTTTATTTTAAAGCAAGCCATAGGAGGACCCTCTATAATTCGCACTGGGGCAGATGCACACAGAATACTTTGCCCTCTGGGCCTGATTCCTTGATCTAAATCCACTCCTCATCCGCAGCTGCTTTTTGATCCTACTGGTGTTGGTGAAACACCAGTCGTACCACCTGTCTTCAGCCCCCACCCAGCAAAGCAAAGGGCGACAGGGAAGGATTTCAATCAGGAAAATTGAGAGGGTGTTAGATGCTTTATTCCCCAGCATTCCTCATCAGATTATTTTTTAAAAAGAAATTATTTTTATTTAAAAAATTTAAATTTAGAAAATTAAAGAAAAAGAAAACCAGAGAAAGGAAAGGGGGGTGGGAAGCATGAAGAAAATCAGAAGAAACCTGTCAGCTTACAGATGGACAATACAATAAACAAGGCAGCCCTGTTTAGGGGAGTTTTTAATGTTTGATGTTTTATCGTGTTTTTAATATTCTGTTGGGAGCTGCCCAGAGTGGCTGGGGAAACCCAGTCAGATGGGCGGGGTATAAATAATATATTACTACTACTACTACTACTGGGACGCAGGTGGCGCTGTGGGTTAAGCCTCAGAGCCTAGGGCTTGCTGATCAGAATGTTGGTGGTTCGAATCCCTGCGATGGGGTGAGCTCCCGTTGCTCGGTCCCAGCTCCTGCCAACCTAGCAGTTCAAAAGCACGTCAAAATGCAAGTAGATAAATAGGTACTGCTCTGGCAGGAAGGTAAACGACCTTTCCGTGCGCTGCTCTGGTTTGCCAGAAGCGGCTTTGTCATGCTGGCCACATGACCTGGAAGCTGTACGCCGGCTCCCTCGGCCAATAATGCGAGATGAGCACGCAACCCCAGAGTGGGTCATGACTGGACCTGATGGTCAGGGGTCCCTTTACCTTTACTACTATACCTATCTCAGTTCACACATTCAGGTCAATATATGCCATCCAAACGTCTGAAAAGTGTTAAGGCGCTTTGCTCAGGGCGAGGGCAGTGTGGACCCCCTACCTCACAGATGGTGATCGGTCTGTCTGCACCCGTAACCCCCCCCCCAATGAGTAACTCTGCCTTCCCTGTTGCTTGACAGAATAGTGCCAGGCAGGCTGTCCCTGTGCCAACAGCAGTGCTACTGCTGAGACAAATGGCAGCCACGCAGGCAGGTGAGTGGGTATGATTCAAATTAGGGGCAAAGTGGTAGGGGCAAAGTGTTGCCTCCCTTTCCTCCAATCCCAGCCCCCTGCCCCCATCTCCCCGGGTGCCGATTAGCAAAGAAAAAGCAAATGTGTGCTTGCTCCTTGCGGGCTTCATGTAACATGCAGTTTAGCCACACATCAGATGTTGGAAGAACCAGCTTTGTGAAGATCAAAAGAATGACAGGGGACTGATTGTTTGTGAAGCGAGGGCAAGGAAGTTCTCTCGGAGACTTGTGCTCTTTAGACGCTCCTAGCCTGCTGTGTCCTTTCATGAAGGGAAGGCGGCAAGAGCCCCAAAATAACAGCAGCGCCAGCAGTCAACACAAAGCAGCAGCAAATCTGTCAGTGCGCAGACATACAATCACCTTAGCAACTTTTGGGAACAGCTGAGAAATACACACACCTTCCATTGCTGCACCACTTGGATACGAGCAAAGAACCCGTAAGCACAAGCAGAGCTGCCAGTCCTTCCGATGACTGGTTCCTGTGCAAAGACTATTTGGGAAGAACGTTTCCCTAGAAATCCTGGATGCTGATTCCATGAGAAATGGGAGGGTGTGGAATAGAGAGTCACAAGGCAAGGACTAAATGATGAACCTGCCTGCCAATATCTGGCTGCTGGCACTTCTTACTTTTTAATGTTTTTAAAAGCATGATCACTGCAGATGGTGACAGCAGTCACGAAATTAAAAGACGCCTTCTCCTTGGGAGAAAAGCAATGACAAACCTAGACAGCATCTTAAAAAGCAGAGACATCACCTTGCCGACAAAGGTCCGTATAGTTAAAGCTATGGTTTTCCCAGGAGTGATGTATGGAAGTGAGAGCTGGACCATAAAGAAGGCTGATCGCCAAAGAATTGATGCTTTTGAATTATGGTGATGGAGGAGACTCTTGAGAGTCCCCTGGACTGCAAGAAGATCAAACCTATCCATTCTGAAGTTAATCAGCCCTGAGTGTTCACTGGAAGGACAGATCCTGAAGCTGAGGCTCCAATACTTTGGCCACCTCATGAGAAGAGAAGACTCCCTGGAAAAGACCCTGATGTTGGGAAAGATGGAGGGCACAAGGAGAAGGGGACAACAGAGGATGAGATGGTTGGACAGTGTTCTCGAAGCCACCAACATGAGTCGGACCAAACTGCAGGAGGCAGTGGAAGACAGGAGTGCCTGGCATGCTCTGGTCCATGGGGTCACGAAGAGTCGGACATGACTGAACGACTAAACAACAACTACAACAACAACAACAAAACAGGGGTCAGCAAACTTTTTCAGCAGGGGGCCAGTCCACTGTCCCTCAGATCTTGTGGGGGGCCAGACTATTTTTTTTGGGGGGGGGGGGATGAACAGATTCCTATGCCCTGTTGTAAACAAAATCTGCCCTTATAGAGTTCTTTGTAGGTTCTCCATCGGTAGGAGAAAATAACCAGAGGATATTGATAAGCAAAGCAGCTAGTAAGCCTGTTCTTTATTGAACTGTTGCAACAGGGTGCCCCCTTACAGGCAGGAGAAAGGAGGAGGACCCAGAACAAAGGTGTGCCTGCCCTTATATCAGGGGTCAGCAAACTTTTTCAGCAGGGGGCCGGTCCACAGTCCCTCAGACCTTGTGGGGTGCCGGACTATATTTTTTTGGGGGGGGGGAAATGAACGAATTCCTATACCCCACAAATAACCCAGAGATGCATCTCTATATATAAAAATGTAAAAATCATGAAAGTGCAGGCTCCACTTTTCTCCGTAACCGCTTGACCGATCGTCCTGAAATTTTGACACAATGATCTAGGCCACTCCCCGAGTGTTGTTAGAAAAGAAACCCCACACATCTCACACCTCCACAGGAAAAAACTGTTTTTCAACAAAGTAAAACAGTGCCCTCAAGTGGATTTCCTCCCACAGTACACCCCCTCCCTTCCTGTGAAATCTACACCACACCCACAAACAAAATAATGACATCATCAACCAAGCAACTGAAACCACCAAGGCGACCATTACCAGACCCCTAGGCCACTGCCAGGCTGCTAGGCCCCCACTAGGCCCGGGGGGGAGGGCGAGTGCCCGGATTGCAGGTCACAGCACAGCCTTTGTTTTATGTAGGCCCCTGCCAGGCTGCCAGGCCCCCACTAGGCCCGGGGGGGAATAACCCACAGCAACGCACTTGGGGGCACGGCAAGGGGTTCTTACTTAAAAATTTAGCGGGTGTTGTGTCACATGCGAGGCTCCAGCGGCCATTTTAAGTAAGGGCAGTCATGCTCCTTTTAACCTATGCTTTATACTATGACTGATAGCAAGCCTCTGCATCTTAAAAAAAAGAGAAAACCATGTACTTTCTCTCCCCAGTTTAAGTCCTTGGATATTTGAAGAGCTGTTCGACAGTGGAATTTGCTGCCAAGGAGTGTGGTGGAGTCTCCTTCTTTGGAGGTCTTTAAGCAGAGGCTTGACAGGCATATGTAAAGAATGCTTTGATGGCGTTTCCTCCTTGGCAGGTGGTTCGACTGGATGGCCCTTGTGGTCTCTTCCAACTCTATGATTCTATGATTCTATGAAATGCGTGTGTGCCTGTTCTCTGATGTTCCAGCAGAGGATGACTCATTGTCCAAAATTCCTGGCAAAGGCTGCCCTTCAACTGCGCTGCTGAGTGCTGCATTTCTCCCGCATTTCTCCTGCATCCCTGCCTTGGAGAACTGCAGCCTTCCCTCTCCCTCCCCTTGGCGTTCCCTTGCTTCTGACCAGCCCCCATGAATCAGCAGGCACTTCTTGTGTCCTAAGGGCGTAGACCCTCCAGCAATGGTCTAGGGTGAAATGGGGAAGGGAGGGCACCATCCCTGTTACACAGCATTAAAAATAAAGGAACTCTGCTAAGGAAAATCTTGCCGTTGCCATAGCCTTTGTGGAGAACAGTGCAATTGGTCCCGTCCCATTTAAGGTTACCCAGAGTAAGGAACGGAATGGGAAGGAATACCATCGGATCAGCATGGTCAGGAGGATAAGACTAGACTCAGCCGATAGCAGATTTTTTACGAGAGGCTCTGAAATAGGTTGCCACTGGGTATGGGGTCAAAATCAGTGACCACTCTGCCTTTGAACACTGGTAGAGTTCAATGGGATGAATACCTTGAGTTGCTTCCATACTGTCAGCCATATTCAACGTGATTCAACCACACGCAGGAACAGTTGTTGGCGCAACTGAATGCATCAAAACCCTTTGTCATGGAATAAGAAACAGGCTTTTTGCATTTGGGAAAATGGTGGGGAATTCAGAAATAAGGGAAGAACAAATGATTAACAGGAAGACATATAAATATCTCGCAAGCCAATCAGGATGAATGCAGGATGAATGCTGCCTAGCAAACAAATCACAACAAATGTTCAATAATGACCGGATATAATCTAACATCTGTATAAGCTTTGTGCAAGCAAATCAGTGACTAATCTATACTGGTAAGTTATACCGTTATAAACGTGTTATAAAAATGTGACCCCCCCCCAGGGGGCGCTGTACAGCAGTCGATGGACAATTGCATTGAGGGCTATATAACATGTTTTTTTCTTAGCGTTTTTTTAAGGTCAGTGTAGATCCAACTCAGGATGAAAGCTGAATAAATAAGGCATCAAGAGGAGTCCCAAGTATCTTCCTACATTGAGGGAAATGTTAAGAAATGTTTGCCTGTGTGCCCAATATTAGGAATGTGAAATTCCACACGTGTTAGCAAAGTTCTGAGCAGGGCTGTGACAACCAAATCAGTTCACCTGGTGAGTGAGACCCTCCGTTTGTGACCAAGCCAGTATATCCCAGTGTGTGTGATTGCACATTGTGGAGTGTCCACTGGGGAGCCAAATGGAAACAGCCGGCACGTGTGAGACTTTTTAGTGCTGGCATATTGTTGAAAGTAACATGGCTAAGTGGACACTCTGGTCACAATAGAATTCTTAAAATGGCTACCAGTGCCCTATCTGATAGTACGTTTCTGAGCACAAAGTGTTGGTGCTGACATTTAAAGCCCTAAACGGCCACGGTCCAGTATACCTGAAGGAGCGTCTCCACCCCCATCGTTCTGCCCGGTCCAGTGCCGAGGGCCTTCTGGCGGTTCCCTCGCTGCGAGAAGCCAAGTTACAGGGAACCAGGCAGAGGGCCTTCTCGGCAGTGGCACCTGCCCTGTGGAACGCCCTCCCACCAGATGTCAAAAAGAAAAAATAACTACCAGACTTTTAGAGGACATCTGAAGGCAGCCCTGTTTAGGGAAGCTTTTAATCGTTAAGAAATTAGTGTATTTTAATATTTCTGTTGGAAGCCGCCCAGAGTGGCTGGGGGAACCCAGTCAGGTGGGCGGGGTGTAAATAATAAATTTATTATTATTATTATTATTATTATTATTATTATTAGGCAAACCTGTTGCGGTTCCAAACACCCTGCGCAGCTTCAAGATTTCGAGTTACTACTTCAGTTCTCACATGCAGGAAACGGTTTGCTAGAACACTGTCCCTTAGCTCCCTGCACAATCTCCATTTCTTTGAAGACACAGTCCTTGGGAAAAATAGATATTCTGCAAAACATGCAGAGGAGAACATACATGTAAATCTGGTCATTTGGCATGATCTACTCTGGTTGCAGGATTCCGGGCTGCTGATGTGCAGAGCAGGAACCCTGGCAGGTATCTCAGGCTGTCTGAAGAGGACACCTGGCTTCAGATGAATCGAGCGTTGGGCGCATTTCAAGAGAGTTGATGTTAATGAGGAATGCCGATGGCTGGACCTGCGGGGAGGGAGAGGCAGCCTTGAATGGCAGGAAATGTGTTCACTTCCTGCTTCTCCTGGAGCCACTGCTCAGGAAAATATTACTCAGAGCCATTGGGCCACTTCACACAGAGCAATAGAGTTGTTTCGCGCTCATTGCTTCCTGCGCTGTCCTGGAATTGACTCCCCTGGAGCAAGGACGCTGCCAGGGCCTTTGGCAACCAGGCAGGCCCAGCCTTGACATCTGCCCCTTAGCTTGGGGGGGGGGGAGGGAGGGATGGACAGGCATTGCTGATCCAGGAATGGCAAGCAGTTGTGCTGGCTGCCAGCTGCAAATCCTATTGCTAAAGAATAGGAAGCGCCCAGAGCAGATAGGGCATGGGTAGTTCTAACCTTTAGGAAGACAAATGCTAAAGGATAGAGGATGTTCAGAAATGGCAAGATGGTTATGTGGGGGATAACAGTCCCATGGGAAAAAATGTCCATGTGCTTATATATCCTCCTGGCCCCATCCCACCCTCAAAACCCAGTTTCCCTCTTAGACCCACAATCTGCAAGAGGCCAGGAACCCAGAGCACATGGCAAAACCCTTTCCAACCCAACCCCTTTAGCAGCTCTGGTGGAATCCAAGTGGAAGTCCTCCCGAATAATGAACTGGGATGGGCAAGATCCACTGGGAGGTTCTCCAGTGTATTGGAGATGGGTCTGAGAGCTTCCCACTGGACTGGGAGTGGAAGGGATGATCAGTTCCTTCCCCCGTTGTGCTGTCACGGATGAAATCCGAAATCCACTGCCTGTGCCATTCTGAGATTTGGCAGGGCCACTTCTGCATTCACACGACAAGTGCTCTGAGCTGTATACACCTGTCCATGGCTTCACACAGCAGAGCATTCATTCACCTCATTTTATCAGCAGAAATACTCTCTCTGATGCACACATTCAGGGCACACACACACACCCAGTCCACTGTGCACACACATGGCTCTAGAGAAGTGGACACGGAGCAATGGATTCAAACTACAAGAAAGAAGATTCCACCTAAACATTAGGAAGAACTTCCTGACAGTAAGAGCTGTTCGGCAGTGGAATTTGCTACCAAGGAGTGTGGTGGAGTCTCCTTCTTTGGAGGTCTTTAAGCAGAGGCTTGACAGGCATATGTCAAGAATGCTTTGGTGGTGTTTCCTGCTTGGCAGGGGGTTGGAGTGGATGGTCCTTGTGGTCTCTTCCAACTCTATGATTCTAAGATTCTACTATGGATATTAGTGATACAGATTCCTACAAAGCAGTGCAGGAGGGCGTTCACAGATATATACACCTGTCAGTTTGCATTTAATTCAAGAGGGTTCTGGAAGCTTCTCTGTGTGAAACAAACAAGCAGAAGGTTCATGATGTTTGGGTTATTCCTTCAGAGAAACTGAGTACAGCTGGTTTAAACTGGTCCTGTTATCTCTTCTGACAAGGTCATGCTGACTTTAATAGTCAGGCCAGAAGGGGCCTGGGCTTCACTCATTCTCTCTTTCTATCTCTTTGTTCTGCTGTGGTGTTTCTGTTCATCCATAGTGTTCAGGTTTAGACTTATTATAAGTGACTGTAAGTGTAAGTTAAGTCTGCTGCAACTGGATTTCTTATGCACTGTGCCAATCCTGAATGTATTGGATTTGTGACCATTATGCTCATTTGCCTTCAGTAGCAGTAAAGCTCTGCTGGATGAAATACAATTGCCTCTGGTCTTGACACCTGGCTTGAGAGCAGTACATGTGAAAAGGATCCAGGAGTCCTGGTAGACCACAAACTTGACATGAGTCAACAGTGTGATGCAGCAGCTAAAAAAGCCAATGCAATTCTGGGCTGCATCAATAGGAGTATAGCGTCTAGATCAAGGGAAGTAATAGTACTACTGTATTCTGCTCTGGTCAGACCTCACCTGGAGTACTGTGTCCAGTTCTGGGCACCACAGTTCAAGAAGGATACTGACAAGCTGGAACGTGTCCAGAGGAGGGCAACCAAAATGGTCAAAGGCCTGGAAACAATGCCTTATGAGGAACAGCTTAGGGAGCTGGGTATGTTTAGCCTGGAGAAGAGAAGATTAAGGGGTGATATGATAGCCATGTTCAAATATATAAAAGGATGTCATATGGAAGAGGGTGAAAGGTTGTTTTCTGCTGCTCCAGAGAAGCATACACGGAGCAATGGATTCAAGCTACAAGAAAGAAGATTCCACCTAAAACATTAGGAAGAACTTCCTGACAGTAAGAGCTGTTCGACAGTGGAATTTGCTGCCAAGGAGTGTGGTGGAGTCTCCTTCTTTGGAGGTCTTTAAGCGGAGGCTTGACAGCCATCTGTCAGGAATGCTTTGATGGTGTTTCCTGCTTGGCAGGGGGTTGGACTGGATGTCCCTTGTGGTCTCTTCCAACTCTATGATTCTATTTTTGGGGGAATCTTGCAATGTGTGTAAGTTTTTACTCTGCTAAATATACACTGCGGTTCTGCTCTGGATCAATATTGAGTATTCCATGACAATACCGGGTCTGGCATTGGAATTGCCCAGGAATTAACATGGTAACTCTGCACCTGTAGGCTGACAGGAGTAGCTAGCGCTTTGAGTATATTACCAGATTCTGCTCCTGAGGCCAAAGCAAAGAGCTTCCCAGACAAGAGTCCTGCACATTTTGCTACCAAATGAGCAAGGTGTGTGAGTTTCAAGCAAGAGGTCGCAGAACTTGTGTGAGTGGATCTGGCTGCTGGAAACTGAGGCACAATGCAGCATAAGGAGACTGTTTTTGCAAGATCAAGTCGATCTCTTAGAAAGAGAGATACTGTAGAAATATCCTCTGCTTCCTAGGTTCTCAAGCTTTTATACTGCAAGTTCCTTGGGAGAGTGACCTGTCATATTTTTATTTTTATTTATGGAAACCTGTAACATGCCATTCACACTGATAACTCTCTTAACAGCCAGGAAGCCATTCACACTGCAGCAAATAGTTATGGATACACAGTGTAATATCTTCATCCATTCCCGCTCATCTTGCAATCCTGCATGCTGTCTTCTCACAACCATCCACAGCTCAAACATCCTGAGCTCAGATCCAGGGACACCATAGAACATGGGTAGGCAAACTAAGGCCCGGGGGGGGGGCTGGATCTGGCCCAATCGCCTTCTAAATTTGGCTTGTGGATGGTCCAGGAATCAGTGTGTTTTCACATGAGTAGAATGTGTCCTTTTATTTAAAATGCATCTCTGGGTTATTTGTGGGGCATAGGAATTCATTCATTCCCCCCCCCCCAAAAATATAGTCCAGCCCCCCACAAGGTCTGAGGGATAGTGGACCGCCCCCCCCTGCTGAAAAAGTTTGCTAACCCCTGCCATAGAGTGCCCAGGGCTGGGGGCTGTTAAGGATTACCTACCCCAGCAGTGCTCTCTCACACACAATTGTGAACATATCTTTCTGATGCATTTCCTAATCGCAAATGGAGATGGTTGTTCCTGTGCGCATTTACCCATACCAGCATGTGCATACATGTGCACACACATACACGCACGCACGCACACACACACAAATGTGCACACGTGCTCACACGTACAGAGCCCAGCAGAATCTGGGGGCCTGCGTGGGCTGCCTTGTTCCTTCTGGCTGAGTCCAATGGCAGGAAGCACCTGGTTAGTTCGCCGGAAGCAGCCGGCTCCATCTGCTTCCTGCTCTTCCTGCCTGTGCTGGGGGATGTGGCGAGTGCTTGGTGGCGGCAGCGGGGGGGGGGGGGAGCGGAGAGAGAAAGACAGTTTAGGCACTCCATCCAAACAGGATATATGCAAAAGTGACCGCTCCGCAGGTGGCTGGAGGTCCCCGTCTCCACTGTCCGGTTCTTCGTTTAAAAATGACAGGCCCTGCCAGGGGACTCTCTGTCCCCTGCACGATTGCCTTGCCAGCAACTGATCTGTTCACAATAGTATTTAGAGAGTGGGGTTTGAGGGAGGCTTCACAGATGCGTTGTCAATTTCACGGCCATTCCTCCTTCCAGCAAAAATTGTGAAATTAATTCAGCCTTCACAGAAGGTTTCGGATACTTTTTTTTAAAACACAGGCCAACCCATAGACATCATGTTTAGATTTTTAACATTTTGCAGCAGGCCAAATCCAACGCAACATTCTGCCTCCTCGCAGTGGAGGCTCAGGACCGCAATATCTCAAGGACCACCTCTTTCCATATGAACCTACCCGGACCCTGAGATCATCTTCTGAGGCCCTCCTTCGTGTGCCCCCTCCTTGAGAGGTGCAGAGGGTGGCAACACAAGAACGGGGCCTTCTCTGCAGTGGCTCCCCATCTGTGAAATGCTCTCCCCAGGGAAGTTTGCCTGGTGCCTTCATTATACACCTTTAGGCACCAGGCAAAAACATTCCTTTTTAACTAGGCCTTTGGTTGATCCGATTGACATCCTATGCCCTTTTAAAATGTGCTTTTGGGTTGTTGTTTTTATTTTTGTTATGTATTTTGTGGTTTTATATCTTGATTTTATTCTGTGAGCCGCCCTGAGACCCCTGGGTACAAATTCTAATAATAATAATAATAATAATAATAATAATAATAATAATAATAATAGATAGTTTTGCTGTAATGGGGAGAGTAGCCTTTTGGATAGTCTCTGTCTGTGTATGTGTGTTTTCCTGTTCACCACTTTCTCCTTGTCCTTCTTCAACAGGACAGGTGTGCAGTGCAGTCCCGAACTGAAGGACTATAGCACAAAAAGCTTGCAGTAAAGAAGGAAAAAGAAAATATTCGTGAAATGAAGTGGTGGGAGGTTAGATATGAGGAAAGAGGGTTTTGTATTCCTGCCGGGCTTTTCCAGTCTTGATTGGTTTTATGAGTTTTCAAAGGATGCACCAATGGCGGAGTTCGGAGAGCCTCCCTTGCACACCACACTAATCCAAACAAAGGCTTTGTATGAATGAGCTAAGATGCACGCAGTTAGAAAAGAGGGGCAACCTATCTCCTCCTTGCTGCTCCACCACCCAAAGTTAAGCCTGCGATGGGGCATCTCTTTGGCCAACGGACCTAATTATTGTTTACATCAGAGAGGGGGAAGGATTGTCCTCACCCAACACATATGATCCGTTTGGTCTCATCCCCACCAAAACTCACCTGGGATCTGAGTGCAAAGAATTACCAGCTCTGAAGTAAACAGCATTTACTCGCTTTAATGTGTGTCCAGGAATAGCAGTAGAACATATAAGACTCTTAAACTTTCGATTGTGGGTTTGAGCCCCACATTGCACAAAAGATTCCTGCATTGCAGGGGAGCTTGGACTAGATGACACTCAGGTTCCCTTGTAATTCTATGTTTAGTTATCGTCTCATATGGGACCTTCGTTTGCATACAGAGCAATAAACCAGAATTCTACTCCCTAGACAATCCACCAGAGGGCAGTGGTGCTTCTCCCTCAATAGCTTCACAGCTAATACAATTCCTATTACAGTGGAGCCTCGGTTTATGAACACCTCGGTCTATGAA